>NC_133769.1:106505539-106767621 GCF_003597395.2 Chelonoidis abingdonii
TTGGGGTCCCCAGGGAAGGTTGGGGAGATCAGAGTGCCCCAAAACACTATATTTTTGGGTGGTGGCAGTGCTATCAGATCTAAGCTGGTAATTAAGCTTAGAGGAATTCATGCAGGTACCCAAATTGTGGACGCTAAGGTTCAGATTTGGAAATTATACCTTATGACAAGGGGTGGCTCTAGACATTTCGCTGCCCCAAGCAGGGCGGCATGCCACGGGAGGGGCTCTACTGGTCGCTGGTCCCGTGACTCTGGTGGACCTCCCGCAGGCATGCCCCCGGAGCCGCCTGCTGCCCTTCCGGCGACCGGCAGAGCGCCCCCTGTGGCATGCTGCCCCAAGCATGCGCTTGGCGTGCTCGGGTCTGGAGCCGCCCCTGGACACAGTCTATTGATTTGTCTAGCAGTTCCCTGATCAACATTCATTAAGGAAACATTTGTAATGGATTCTTCTTCCTCCTGATCTAGTTGGCTGAGGAAGGAGTGCAAGAGCTGGTCCCCTATCCATCAGTGCCTACTTGACTGTTCTTTAAATATTTGTTTTGCGTTTCCTAGCCATCTAATAATCTATGACAGTGCAAAACAGGTTTTCTGCTGCCATGTTTGAAAACATTTCTATCAGCTGATGAGTCAAGTGTGTTACTCACATTAGCCCTGCGTGTTAAGAGTTATTAATCATGAGGCACCCTGACAGGAAATTGCCCAAAGCGTTGTGGCAGAGAACACCAAAAAGAAAGCCAAATATACTTAGCAAATTATACATTTAAATAAACAAAGATTGAGTAGTCCAGTCCTGCTGACACGGAGCTGGCTTTCATTAGGAAATACACCATACAGAAATGGTTATTGCTAGTTTTGTTTTGGCCTTTGATTTTGATGTTGCTTGTAGTGAGCTGGAGCACAGGGAGTACATTTCTGGCTTTATGAACAAAAGAGGACACAGAGAAAAACATGACCATATATTTTTTTTGTCTTGCTATTATGCAGCGCTACTTCGGAAGAAGTGTCCCCTTTTAAATGAATGGGGTTATCTTCCTGCTGCCTTTTTATTTTGTTATGAGGCTTCAAAGCTCTCCCATAGCACAGAAAAATCAAACAGGTGAGAGTGCTTCCAACTCACCTGCACAATGGGGTGGGGGACACCCAGGAAGGTCATTGAATGAACAGACCAAGAGACAGAGAACAAAGAACTGTAGAGAAAAGCAATGTAAAAAATTAGAGTAAAAGTGGGGAGGAAAGATGATAATGGAGGAGGCAAGGATTTTGTTAAATCTTCAACCCTGCCTAAGCTGGGTTGAAAGACCAATTCTGCAGTGCAAAGTAATTGAAGTGAATTTGCAGAAGATGCACTTTTGAGGAAAGATATTTTTTTAAGGTGTGTGGTTGTTTTTCTGGGAAGTCTCCTGTATTTTTTCCCAAAGATCTATGTTGGTATGGTGGAGAAGCTCTGTTTGAATAGGGCTTATTAGAAGATTAAAAAGTTAAAGCTAAAACTCGATTGGCAGCAGGCCCTACTTTTCAAAATGAGCAATGGCACTTTCTTTGGGCTTGCAATAATTCGATGCAGGAGTGCACACATATGAAAGCCATAGTCGTTGATTGTAGAGGCAAGGTAGCATTGGTGTATTTAAACATTTAGAAGCCGATTAATAAAACATACATCATAAGTAGAAAATATGGTTCAAATGTAAAACTCATTGTAATGTTGGTTTGTGAAAGAAACTGTATTCCTTTATTGGCTGGATGGCTTCTGTATGTAGTAGGCCATTAAAACAACTTTCAAGAACTTTTTTTCCTGCCTTCTGAAGAACTTGATTCAAAATTAATTTAAGTTAATGGCAATCTTTCCACTGAGTTCAATGGACTTTGCATCAGGTCTCATGGATTCCCTCACAAGGCATTCCATTCCATTCCATCCCTGGTTGGGATGATTAAGTTGGGGATTGGTCCTGCTTTGAGCAAGAGTTGGATTCGATGACCTCCTGAGGTCTCTTCCAACCCTGATATTCTATGATTTTGTGATTCATTCACCTCCCTGGGACCAACTGTAGTAACTTAGAGCTCCAATCACAGCATCATGTAAGTGCTCACCTGTGTTTACACTCACCCCCTGCTGATACTGGAGCCTATAGAGATTCTCAAGTTTATAGAAATGTAACTAGGTCCAAAAATCTATTTCCTAAAAATAGACTTGACAATAGTTGAGTGAGACCTGGTAAAATATGAGTAAACTGAAATGAGATCATTCAGAGGCACACTGAAGATAAGTTTGAGCATAACCCCAGGTCATGTTGCAAACATCTGTTGGTCCTAACTGGTATGTAATTTTCGCAGATGTTAATTAAAGATGAGCTTAATGTTAGATAGCTAATGAGAAATGAGAAAATATTTAATCATGGTGAAAAAGGTGAATTTAATGCTAATTAATTAAGGGATGTTATTATAATTGATTATAAAAAGGGTAGTTTGCTAATTTTTAGATTAGTTGAGCCCATCCACCATTGAAATATCATTAGAGACTGGGGACTGATCATCCCAAAATGGATCATTTCATCGTAGAATGAGACTATAAATGCAGTGTATGGTCATATTGTAATGCCCTGTTTGCTTAACTAATGATCTTATGTTGAAGTTTTTAATTTTGTCATTTGTAGTGCCATTCACTAAATTAAATGATCTGTATTTAGTGCTGTTTCAAATGAGACTACATCAACGCCCATGAGGTGCCTTCTAGAGTGAATCAGTAGGACCTACCTAGGGCTCTTAGTGCACAACACCTTATAGCATTCTCAATTTACATCCCCCAGTGTGCATTGCTGCACTGGGTAAACCAGCACAAATATTTTTTTTAAACAATTTTTTTTGGAGTTGACTACTCTCAAATACAAGGGTATGGGTAAGCTGCTTCATCTTAAACACTTTAGAAACTGGTTTAAATTATGATGTTTGATGTTACTCAGGTTGCAAACACAGTGTATTCATCAGTTCACAATAAATCAACTCATTGTCATGCAACACAGTGCATAGAGAACATTTAGCATATCTAAATAAATGCCTGGTTTGCTTCCTCATGATGAACTACTGCTTTCTGTGAACACTGCTGCATTGATTACACGCTCTCTTGCTCACATGAAAAATTTGTATTAAAGCATGTAGCTTTTATACATGAAAATAGGGAGTTTTATTAAAATTATATCTCTGACTGGCAGTTTACATGTTTTGACAACCTCTTAAAAAGTGGCCATAATCAACTTGAAGCAATGCTTTGTATTTCACTGATGCATGGCAGGAGCAGTTTGGGGACTGAGCTTCACATCATGCCCAGGCTCACCTCCAATGTGCTGGAATGGAATACAGAGTACATCTCTGCATTCATTATCTCTTAATTATCCACCTAAATGTGTTTGAAAGTCATTTCCCCCCATCATTACATTGGGGCCAAATATTTTTATTTAGTGGTGCTGACAGATTTTCATATTTAAAAGAATTTGATGTCATCTCTCCTTTGCACATTCATTGCTTGATTCACAGAATAAGCTGCCACTGCTTTAGTAAATATACATTGTTCTTACATACTAAGAAGCTATGCTATCTTCTTGACAAGCATAAGTAGTTTTGCAAAGAAAGACATAAAACTCAGAGTATATAGTGTGTGTGTGGGGTTATATCTTATTGCCATTTGAACTTAATATTCAAATTAAAATTAATATTCCTTCTCTTAGTCCCAAATTAACAAATTAATGAGAGGGAATCTTAGGCCACAGCATAAATTCAGTGGGATGGTGTAATGGGGTATACCTAGCCTTTTGAGGCCCCCTGCTGGAGGCCCCGTAGGCCTACCACGCCCCACCCCAGGAAAGGAGCAGTGAACATGCGTCCTCCAAGCCTCCCTAGAAAGACTGGATAGAAACAACCAATCAAAACCTAGAAGGCTCAGATAAAAGGAGCTACAGGATGTGAGCTACTCAGTTCCTGGCTGGGACCAGAGAAGTAAGACAGGGTGTTTCTTATTGGTCATTGGAACTTGAGTGAGAACAAGATGGGTTCTGGGGGCATTTGCATTCAGTGAGGAGGAAAAGGGTGTGATACTACACCCCTTATTTGTCATACTACAGTAAAAGCTTTGTTATTCAGCATGTTGGGAGAATGGGGGTTGGGGGTGACAGTTAGTCAAATTCTGGTTAATTAAGAGTTATATTTACCAATGAAGGGAGGGAGTTTGGGTGTGAGAGGGGGTTCTGGGCAAAGGGTAGGACATGGCAGGGGTTTGGGGTGCAGGATCTGGGCAGTGCTCACCTTGGGTGGCTCCCTGCAAGTGGCAACATGTCCCTCGGCTCCTAGGTGGAGGTGTGGCCAGGCTGCTTTGTGCACTGCCTCTGCCTGCAGGAACTGCTCCCACAGCTCCCATTGGCCATAGTTCCTGGCCAATGGAAGCTGCGGAGCCAGCTGTCAGGGTGGGGTGGGGGCAGCGCATGGAGCCCTTGTTGCTGTTCCTCTGCCTAGGAGCCAAGGGACATGTCGCTGCTTGCAGGGAGCCACCCAAGGTGAGCGCCGCCCAGATCTGGTACCTTAAACCCAGTTTCTAGAGCTTTGTGGTTGGTAAAATGCCAGATAACACAGCTTTTACTGTAATATTATTCTGATATGATCATGGCATAATTATGATGCATTTTGTACAAGATAAGTCATGTGAGGTATCATTGGAAAAGTTATGATTTGCAGAATATGATTATCCTATTTGTATGTATGTATCATTTTTGTATCTGAAATTATGAACATTGACTAGGGATCTATCTATCAAATCGGCTTACTCTGGAAAACACACACAGCCAGTCTTTCAGGTACAACAGTGAAGAAGGCAGACAGTGCTGATAGCCCATCAGCAAAGACAATGGACCCTGGAAGAACTCAGCCTTCCTGTGAATGTTCCAGAAAGCCTGTAAGTAATGCTGCTATGACTCAGCAAGATAGGCAAGGGCATATAACCAGACCACATGACTCTGAACTCCATCTTGGGATGTCAGTATTTTTCCACAAACTGACTTTTGGGACAAAGGGTTCCCGCCATATGCTAAAGCTATGTAAGGCAGGGAGTGACATCATCAGTGGTTTTTCACTCCTCACACAAGAAGATTCCTGGAAACACCTGAGGAACAAAGACTGAACTGGGGGAAGTGCTGAGCCAAGGCTAAAGGGATTTCTAGCATGTGTGTGAAAGACCTGGGGATTTCAAGCTGTAAAGCAAGTGCAGCTTTGTCCCTTAAGAATCTGCAGCCTGCTTGTACCATCTCTCAAGGTGAGAATTTGCTAATTCATATCCTGTCTTTCTAGTATCTTAGGCTTAGTTTGAGTATTTGTTTGTTTGCTAGGTAATCTGCTTTGGTCTGTTTGCTATCACTTATAATCAATTAAAATCTATCATTTGTAGTTAATAAACTTGTTTTTGCTTTATCTAAAACAGTGAGCTTGAGTGAAATTCATGGGAAATTGTAATTCAAGGGGCAAAGACTAGCATATTTCTCTCCACATCGAGCGGGGGTGAACTCTATGAGCTTACACTGTACAAATCCCTGTGCTGTGCAAGGCGGTATAATTTTGGACGTATGCTCCAGAGGGGGTGCATGCCTGGGGACCTGAGAGTTACTTTTGCTGTAGACTTTCTACTGCTGCTTCATGCAGTAGCTGGTCAGAGAGCCTGCATGTAATTGCAGCTGGATGTGTCCCTACCAGTGTGAATGCTGGTGGAAGTGTAGACTGGGAGCGAGTATGCAGCTTGTCACAGCACTACGGTGAGAGAGGGAACCCGGGCTGGTGGGTCAGAGGGCTCAGTGGTACCTCAGTTGTGGCACCCTAGGGTGAACCCATCACAGAGAGTCTGAGAACTTAAGCCCTGAGGTAAGGATGAAGAGAAGGGGGCTATGTGGGAAAAGGCCCAGGGAACAGCAGCAGTGAACTGGAGGAAGCAGTATGGGGTTGCTGTTTATATGGTCCTGGGTTGGGGCCTGATAACATTAGTAACATTAACTTTGCATGTTCAAAACTTTACATACATTAACTAATGAATCCTCACCATGCTCCTTACTGTAAACTATATAGTATCCTCACTCTACTTACAGGAAAAACAGAGGCAGAGACGTGAAGTGTGACCTTCTGAAGGCCAGAGAAGGGAGTTCACATCAGAACTGTGACCAGGACTTTCTGAATCCCAGTTCTGTGCTCATATCTCTAGACTACACTGATTCTTCTTGATAGGATTCATTGTAAAACTCTTGACTACATACATAGCCTGTTGATTTCATCCTTATGTAACATGAAAATTCACAGTAATAAATTATTTGCAATTGCTATAGTTGACAATTTCTCTTTTGAGAAACATTGTTTGAAATGATTTAGGTACAAACAGGTTTGCCTGTGTGTATATATGATCTCTGAAATCTGTTAGAAGTGTGGAAAGCTCTGTGGTTTCATTTTACAGGGGTTTGTGTGAAACTTTTCTTTGGCTTCACTCCACCTGTGCTTGTATATCCCTCTCCTCTGTCTCCAAGTTTTACACTGAGATTGAAAAGGTCTGAAATCTAAAGGGAAATGCAGTGAAAAGCACCATTTTGTACTAATGTCTTGCAGAATTCCTGGTGTCTGATTTAGACGCAATGCACTAAATCAGTCCATGTTCATTTGAAAGATCTGTGACGCTTAGCATTACTTTGGAAGTCTCTGTCTTGAATTTTGAGTTTGTAATCAAATGCCCCTAAAGACAAATTTTGGTGTTTCATTGCAAACATTTTTCACAGCTCCACTATGTTCAGCGCATTAGTTTTATTGACTCTGCTCTGTGGGAGTGCAGAGGAAGAGCCCATAAAGAGATGATGTCTACATATGCAAAAAAGAGAAAAAGCTAAAGAATATTTAGGTAAATTAGATATATTCAAGTCCACAGTGCCTGATGAAATTCATTCTAAGATGCTTAAGGAACTGGCTTCTTCAAGAATTCATGAGGATGGAAGAAATCCCACAGAAATGGAGAGGGCCAGCATACTGCTTATTTTTAAAAAAGGGGGAACAAAGAGAATCCAGGGAATTATAGATCGGTCAGCCTAGCTTTGCTACCTGGAAAGATACTGGTACAAATTATTAAACAATTAGCTTGTAGGCACCTAGAGGATTATAGGGTTATAGGGAATAGTCAGTATGGATTTGTCAAAAACAAATCATACCAAACCAATCTAGTTTCCTTTTTTGACAGGACTATTGGCCTAGTAGATGTGGGGGAAACAGTAGACATGCTATACCCTGATTTTTTTAGTAAGGCTTTTGACACAGATCCACATGACAGTCTCATAAGTAAACTAGGAAAAAGTGGTCTTGGTGAAATTACTATAAGGTTGGTGCACAACTAGTTGAAAGACCATATTCAAAGAAGAGTAGTTATCCAGTGAGTCCTTCAGGAGGCAGTCCTGGGTCCAGTACTACTGAATAATTTCATTAAATAGTTGGTTAATGGAATAGAGAGTATACACCTCTATCTCGATATAATGCTGTACTCAGGAGCCAAAAAATCTTACTGCGTTATAGGTGAAACTGCGTTATATTGAACTAGCTTTGATCTTCCGGAGCATGCAGCCCTGCCCCCTCGGAGCAGTGCTTTACCGTGTTATATCCGAATTCGTGTTATATTGGGTTGCGTTATATCAGGGTAGAGGTGTACTTCTAAAATTTTCAAATGATATCATGCTGGGAGGGATTTCAAGCACTTTGGAAGACAGGATTAGAATTCCAAACACCATTGACAAACTAGAGAATTGGTCTGAATTCAACAAAATGAAATTCAATAAAGATAAGTGCAAAGTACTACATTTAGGAAGGAAAAATCAAATGCACCACTACAAAATAGGGAATAACTGGCCAGTGGCAGTACTGCTGAAAAAAGATCTATGGCTTATAGTGGATGACAAATTGAATATGAGCCGACAATGTGATGCAGTTGCAAAAAAGGCTATAATTCTGGGCTGTATTAATATAAGGGTATGTCTACACTATGAAATTAGGTTGATTTTATAGAAGTCAATTTTTAGAAATTGATTTTATACAGTTGATTGCTTACGTCCACACTAAGTGCATTAAGTTGGCGGAGTGTGTCCTCACTACCGTGGCTGGCATCGACTTAGAGCGTTGCACTGAGGGTAGCTATCCCACAGTTCCCATAGTCTCCGCCGCCCATTGGAATTCTGGGTTAAGCTCCCAATGCCTGATGGGGCAAAAACATTGTCACGGGTGGTTTCAGCTACATGTCGTCAGTTGCCCCTCTCTCTGTGAAAGCAGCGACAGACAATTGTTTCACACGTTTTTTCCTGGGTTACCCATGTAGACACCATAGCACTGCAAGCATGGAGCCCGCTCAGCTCACTGTCACTGCTGCTGTTGCGAGCTGGAGGCTTCTGCCTCAGGCTGCTCTCCCAGACGGTAGCACCACATGGTCGCATCTACTCCAGCCTACCCCTTGCTCCCATGGCTCATGAAGCCTGGACAGTTGTAAGGAGCAGTTCAGCTATAGACTGAGAAGTGCAGAATGGTGGAAGAACATGCCTTTGGACGTTTAAAAACGCACTGGCACAGTTGGTCAGACCTCAGCGCAACAACAATTGCACTGTTATTGCTGCTTGCTGTGTGCTCCGTAATATCTGTGAGAGTAAGGGGGAGACATTTATGATAGGGTGGGAGGTTGAGACAAATTGCCTGGCGTCTGATTTTGAGCAGCCAGACACCAGGGCAATTAGAAGAGCACAGCAAGGTGGGCTGCACATCCGAGAGGCTTTGAAAACCAGTTTCATGACTGGTCAGGCTTTGGTGTGACAGTTGTGTGTGTTTCTCCTTGATGCAAACCTGCCCCCTTTGTTGATTTAAATTCCCTGTAAGCCAGCCACCCTCCCCCCTTTGAAATAAAGTAACCATTGTTTTGAAACGATGCATTCTTTCTTTATTAATTAAAAAAAGTAAAATAACAGACAAGGTAGCCCAGGTAGGGTGGGGAGGAGAGAAGGACAAGGCCACATTGTTTATTGTAGCCACACTAAAAATCAAACTGTTTGATTGACTGCCTTCTGTTGCTTGGCCATCCTCTGGAGTGGAGTGGCTGGGTGTCTGGAACCTCCCCACCCCGCTGCGTTCTTGGGCATCTGGGTGAGGATGCTATGGAATGTGGGAAGGAGGGTAGGCGGTTATATAGTGGATGCAGCAGGGGTCTGTGCTCTTTTTGGCTTTCCTGCAGCTCCAAGGGATGCTTCATCATGTCCATTTGCTACCCCATTAGCCTCAGCATCAAGTCCTGCCTCTGCTTTTTGTGTTTACTTAATTCTTTCCTGGACTCTGCCATTGAATGCCTCCATGCATTTAACTATGCCCTATCTCTGTGGGAGGACTCCATGAGCTTGGAAAACATGTCATTGTGAGTGCGTTTTTTTTTGCCTTCTAATCTGTGATAACCTCAGGGACGGAGATGATAGTGGGAGCGTAGAAACATTCTACGCTCTATGATTCTGGGGACACTGCATGGTTACCTGTGCTGCTGAGTTCGCCACGCTGACCAAACACGAAATGAAATTCAAAAGTTCCTGGGGCTTTTCCTATGTATCTGGCTAGTGCATTGGAGTTCAAAGTGCCGTCCAGAGTGATCACAATGGAGCACTCTGGGATAGCTCCCAGAGGTCAATACCGTTGATTTGCGTCCACCACTGCCCCAAATTCGACCCAGCAAGGTCGATTTTAGCGCTACGCTCCTCATCGGGGAGGAGTACAGAAGTCCATTTTGAGAGCCCTTTAGGTCGACGGAATGGGGTTGGTTGTGTGGACACAGTCATTTTTAAATTGTGGCTAAATTTGACCTAACCCCGTACTGTAGACCTGGGCTAAGTGTCATATGTAAGACAGGAGAGGTAATTGCCCTGCTCTACTCAGCACTGGTGAAACCTCAGCTGTAGTACTGTGTCCAATTCTGGGTATCACACTTTAGGGGAAATGTGGATAAAGTGGAGGGAGCCCAGTGCAGAGCAATAAAAATGATGAAAGATTTAGAAAATGAGACCTATGAGGAAAGGTTAAAAAAAACTGGGCATGCTTAGGTTTGAGAAAAAATGACTGGGAGAGGTCCTGATAAGTCTTCAAATATATTAAAAGACCATTATAAAAAGGATGCTGATCAATTGTTCTCTATCTCCACTGAAGGTAGGACTAGAAATAATGGGCTTTATCCACAGCAAGGGAGGTTTAAGTTAGATCAGGGGTCAGCAACCTTCAGCACGCGGCCCATCAGGTTAATCTGCTGGCGGGCTGTGAGACATTTTGCTTACATTGACTGTCTGCAGGCACTGCGCTCCACAGCTCCCAGTGGCTGCGGTTCGCTGTTCCCTGCCAATGGGATCTGCAGGAAGCCATGGGGCCACAGGGATGTGCTGGCTGCTGCTTCCTGCAGCTCCCATTGGCCGGGAACAGCAAACCGCAGCCACTGGGAGCTGCGAGGGGCCGTACCTTCAGATGGTCAATGTAAACAAAATGTCTCACTACCCACCAGCAGATTACCCTGATGGGCCGCATGCCGAAGGTTGCCAATCCCTGGGTTAGATACTAGGAAAAACTTTCCAACTGTATGGATTGTTAACCACTGGAAGGAAGATGTGTAATTTCCATCTCTGGAGCTTTTAAAGAATAGGTTGGACAAACACTTTGTCAGGGATGGTCTAGGTATATTTAGTCCTGCCACAGTGTGAGGGGAGGGATTTTCAGACCTACATTTTTATGATTTTACTTCCCCGGAATTAGCACATAGTAATTTCTCAGTGGTGTCTTGAATACCCTAGCATTGATGGGTCTGGGATTTAATATGTTGTACTCTTAACCATCTGTAAAATGGATCAAATTTTATTTACAATAAACATTCAGTAATTTTGGATCCATTTGTAGACTGATCACCCTCGGTGCTTTCACTGGTGTGTAACACCTGAAGACTTCTGCTTTTCCAATAATATCTCCAACTTTCTGGATAATAAAGTGCTTCTTTACAAGGCCGAACTACACTGTTTTAAGCCTCAATTTCCATTTTTAACCCTTCCTTTTGATTTGTTGCAGTTTGAAAAGTCCCGTGTAAAACCTGGAAATTTTTTTTCACAAGTAGTTGTGAGGTGATGGCATCAAATTTTACTTCCATTCTCTTCTGTATAACTTTAGTTGCAGATAGGTCATTGCTCAATGAGATGAGAAGTGGTGCTGTGCATGCCCTTCCGCCATCATAGTCTGTCCTCTGTACCAAACAGTCAGTACAGACTGGAGAAATAAAGCAGAATATTGTAGTTAGAAATGTGTGTTTTAGTCTAGGTCAGGCATAGCCCAGGCCTGCACGCTGCCTATATTCATCAAGAGTGATTTTTATAGTGATAATCAGCAGTTCTCAAACTGTGAGTTGGGACCCCAAAGTGGGTTGTGACCCCATTTTAATGGGGTCGCCAGGGCTGGCATTAGACTTGTTAGAACCCGACACCAAAGCTGAAGCCTGAGACCCACCGCCTGGGGCTGAAGCCAAAGCCTGAGGGCATCATCCCTGGGTGGTGGAGCACAAGTTACAGACCCCTCACCTGGGACTGAAGCCTTTGGTTTCGGCCCCCCCGCCTGGGGCAGTGGGGCTTGGGCAGGCTCAGCCCCGTCCCCCCCCCAAGGCCATGTAGTAATTTTTGTTGTCAGATGGGGGGCATGGTGCAATTACCGTAAGTTTGAGAGCCCTCGTGCTATATAAATACTCCAAGGGGACAGAAAAAGGATTCTGAAACCTCTGCAATCTGAAACAAATTTCTTTGCCTATTTTAGTTACTGCAACAGATTGATGTTATCCCTAGTGCTGGACAGCCAGTCTCTCCTTCAGCAGAGGTTGAGGGAAAGGGAGGGTGGGCTTACTTGCAGCATCTCTGAGAAATGTGAGCAACAGCAGCATCCCTGCCTCAGTTCTAAGTAGCAATTTTTGCTTCCTTCAGTTTCTAAGCATCCCAAAAAGTGAGTAGCTTGCTTCCCATCTAGTCCAGCCCCTTTTCCCCAAATTCATCCCAGCCACCTCCCCCCACCTTCCAGATCAGCATGAGGGAACAAAACAAGCCTCCTTCTGCAGCACAAACTCACTTGTCTCCTTAATCCCTCCGCCCACTGGTTGCCCAGCCAACAGGCCAGACAAGCAGGTGATGCATTGACAGGGAGCAGATGGTCTCTCGCAGAGGTAAGCGGGGCCCAACAATGAAACCATATTGATCATATTGCTCCTTTTCTCTTCTTTGGCTTCAACTTTAGTCTTGAGTCTTTTCCACTACTAACCTGCTTCCCTACGCCACTCTCAAACACTTCGCACTATGGCTTCTCCTCCTCCCACCCACCCCAAGAGTAGTTAATGATGCGGGGGAGGCAGAGAGCTCAAACACTCTTACTAGTCTCCACTCCCCCCCGCAAGACCCTTCACAAAAAGGAGGAAGAAAGGGGACTGCACATTGTCTTTCCTCTACAGTTGCATGCCCATCCTTAACTCCCAACACTGCCACTTCAGCCAGCTCACCGCCCCCACTCCTCTAACCACATCCTCCTCCTCTTCAACCCCCTCTCCCTCAAATTCAGCACAAGTGCAGAGGAGAAAAGGAGGGCCCTGTATTCTGTCATCCCTTCAGCTGCTCCTGCCTATCCACAACCTGACCCAACAATCACACACACAAAAAATAGAAGACAGTCTGTTTTCCTCCTTTTTCATGCTATTCAGAAACCCCAGGCTTCTCTTCCCCCTAGGCACACCCCCCACTTCTCAACTTCCCTCTCCTCCCATTTCAGTACAAACTGACATACCCGAACCCCACAGCCTGTTCCCCTTTCTAAAGCCCTTCACCCTCATCTACACACACCCTGCACCCTCACCCCCATTTATCAGCTGAAAAGAAATGGGAGAAAGAGACTGAGGGGCCTCAAAATTAGCTCCTCCAAAGCCCATCAAACACAGCTATTTGTTTACGCGAGTGTTCCACAGCCTGCCTCCCTGTCAGCTGTCCGCTTGCATTCACACCTCACTCTCATCTCTCTCTCTCTCTCTCACACACGCATTAGAAAGGGCCCAGAGTCTGTAACACCCCCTCATATCCACTTTCCTCAGACTTGATGTTAAATGAGAGAGAAATCCATGGCCCTTCAGTCTGCACCCCCATTGCTTCCCTCCCATTTGCACTCTCCTTACCTTCAAAACACAAGGTGACAAAAAGGGAACTCCATGGCTGTCCCCCTCCATTCATTCTCACCCCTTCTCAAACACACACTCATAGGAACATGAGAAAGAAAGAAAAAAAGAAAGGGCCTCACAGGTCACGTCTCTTCCCTTCCACAGCCCTCCCCACAACATACGCTGATAATAAGAACGAGAACCAGGGCCTTTCAGTCTGCACCCCGCTCCCATCTCATTCATCAACCCCAGTGTAGCATTCACTGACGTATAGCAAATTGTGAAGATGCTAGCATTGAGGCATGAAAACTGTTAGCCACTATTCACAATTTTAATACTACCTTCATAGCTGTCACATAAATTCATTGCCAAACTTGGGCTTATAATAGCAAGAGGGAACTTAAAAAGAAAGAATTCCTAAGGGCACGGTTTGCTACGGTATCTGTACTTGTTTGCAGATGGTTTTTGAAACCATAACTACAGTAACTCCATCCAGTGTTTTCTAATGTGGCTGCTCTGTAGTTTAAAAAAACAGATCTCTTCCCTTTGCCCACTTTTTTTTTTTTTTTTACAGTAAATAGAAATGCCTATAAAGACTCTTTTTTTTTCACTCGCCCCTTCCCCTCCCCCCCCGCAAAAAGGAGAGAGAGACAGACAGAGAGCAAAAAGAAAAGAGGCTTGTGAATGAAGCCCAGACAATACAGGGTCACAAAGCTGTCACAACTAATGTCATAGTGGCACTTCTGGGCAGGCTTACAGAGGACTTCTTGTTTCTTGATTTTTATGGTGATCGGTAGAACGCATGTAGCACTTGGCGAACAGGTTTAGGACAAGTGGCAAAGAAAAGACTCCTCACAATAAACTCTTTTCTGCTGCATTGGGAGCATTATGCCCACAAACACCTGGGGTTTACTAAGAGGGGGTTGCAAAGGACTAAATAAATAAATAAAGGAGCAGAGCTATTGTTTTCAAGTTACAGCCCATGTACCAAGTGGGCACAATAGTTTTCCTTTAACTTGTCAGAGGCTCTGGAGTCTAATAAAGCCTCAGAAATGCTATTAAATACAAATACCAACATTTAAGGAATGTGAAGGTTGGGGCAGGAAAAAAAACAGACAAAGGAAGTAGAAAGTTCTGGCTTAAAGCCTGTGCCATTGCTTGAAGATGTTACAGACGATGAGTCTTTCTCATGCCTTCTGAGGCACATTTCTAACACAACTTTGAGAATACAGAGGAGAGTAGAGGCAATGGTGCTAGATCCTCAGCGGATGTAAACCAGTGTAGCTCTGAAGTCAATGGAGCTAGGCTGATTTACAGCAGCTGAGGATCTGGCCTAACAGTGCTTAACATCATATTCCTGAACCTCAGAGTCTTACGGTAGCTAGGCACTCAGGTAAATGAAAGGCAATTGCATTAAAAACAACAGAAAATCCCGATTCCCAGTTAATAATAAAATATAACTAGCAGGAGCGTTTACATTTTCCTTTCCTCTGTCTATTGGTGAAGTGTCTGTCCCTGCAGTCATGGATTTCCTACTTGGCAAGCATTTTGTGAGAGAGGTCACTCAACAGAGCAACCCCACAGAACAAGTCATGAGGTAAGTATTCCCTCACTCACCTCAGAATAATAATCAGCTCTGGGAAGGTTCCTTTTTGCACTCATTAGCCTTTCAAAAACAAACTGAGGGTGATTGATAGCATCCAAAGGAGTTGGGTCTAGGGAGAAGCCTTCGCCATTTCCCCATCCAAAACTGGCCACACTTTCAGAGAATTTCATAAAATCAAAATGTTATGTAAAGCAAACTTTCTTTAAATATTTTTTTAAAAAATCATACTGTCTCCTTTGCAATGTTTCTTTCTTCCTCCCTTTATCTTCAGTCTCCATTTTTCAGTCCACACTTGTTTCTTCAAGGTGCCTTTCTGATTTGCCCATCCTTTTGCTATCTATATTTAAACTTCAGTTTTCTTAAACTGATCAAAAAGTACCCTGAAGTCTTCAGTGAGCCAAGACAGACATTCAGAATTTGACATGATATCAATGGAATGTGTATAGTCAAAAGCCTCCCATATCACAGCCTGGGAGATGAATTTTCATGCAAAAGCATCAGAAAGCTCCCTTTGAAAAGTCTGAGCTGAGATTTGTTGTAAATGTTTGCAACAAATGTTTAAAAGGGTGTTTTATGTTTAAGAGTAAGATTAGTTTATTCACTAGGCAACTGAATTTTCAAGGTAAAAAAACCAGACCAATCTCTCCTTTAAAATCCAGTTCTTCGAGGAATTTTTCCTACATACTTTGCCCCACTCTCTTCCTTATTTGAACAGTTGTCTCGTATCTTGTCTCGATTATCTTGTGGGCATGCATGTAAGCTTAATGTCTGTGCCCATATAGTGCTATCTTGTTTTGCCTAAATACTATAGATCTTATGTGCCTTGATGAAGCACTTATGGAGTAGATTTGTACAAACTTCACCTGAAAACCACTGTGGTACATTGGTTAGGATGCTGGACTAGGAATCAGAAGACCAAGCTTCCTATCCTAGTCTCAGGTTTCAGGGTGGTAGCTGTGTTAGTCTGTATCAGAAAAAACAATGAGGAGTACTTAGAGTACTTTGGAGTACACCTTAGAGACTAACAAATTTATTTGGGCATAAGCTTTTGTGGGTTAAAACCCAGTGCATGGAGTGGAAAATACAGTAGGAAGATACATATATACACAGTACATGAAAAGATGGGAGTTACCTTACCAGTTATGAACTGACCCTTCACTTGGTAAGGCAACTCCCATCTTTTCATGGACTGTGTGTATATCTTCCTACTGTATTTTCCACTCCATGCATCTGATGAAGTGGGTTTTTGCCCATGAAAGCTTATGCCCAAATAAATTTGTTAGTCTCTAAGGTGCCACAAATACTCCACGTTATCCTAGGTCTGCTACTGAACTGATGTGTAAGTATGGGCAAGTCACTTTCCCTCCCATCATTTTTCTGTTTTGTCTGTTTGGACAATAAGCTCTTTGAGGGCAGATATTGTCTCTTACTATTTGTTTGTACAGTGCCTAACACAGTGGGGTCCTGATCTCAACTGAAGCTTCTAGGCTCTAATATAATAAAAATAATTATAAAAAATAAGTACACTGCCTCCATATAGGATTGGAGAAGACAAAACAGCCAGGAAAAATGTGATCTTTATATGTATGCCTGTTATCACAGACATAAGTTGTGCATAAGTTTATTATTGTAAGCTCATCAGTTGTTTACCACATGCCTTGCCATTGCAACTATTAACAATTAAATCAGAACAGGCTATTTGAAACCATAACAAAATTTTTAGGTTAGATCATAGAAGATGCCACTATGGTAAAGGAAAAATTAGAGCAGTATCAGGTTGCTCATTTTTTTAATAGTTAAAATAGTAAATTTATTTTCTCCATTCTTTGCACAACCTGAATACTTTTTCATAAGGGAAGTTTTGTCCTTTTCTTCCAGGATAGGTTAGGTTTTTTTGTTTTTGTTTTGCTTTTATTTAAGCAATTTGAGGACATTAGCACTAGCATTTCAATGGGGAAAGAAGAATTGAGCATGGAAGCTCTTATGTGGTAATTTAACCTAGTAGGGGGCTAGCTTGGACTATTAAGTCTTTTTCAAAGGTTGCAGTTCAAGGCATCAGTTCCTGGAGTAAAATTCCTGCTGTTCTGCAGATTCTGTAGCAGGAGAGCCATCAGCTTATTAAGGTCAAAGAAAGAAGAGTTTTTACACCTTTAAACAGATAGATCTCTCTATGGACCTGATCCAAAATCCATTGAAGTCCATGAGAATCTACCGACTTCTGTGGGGTTTGAATCAGGCCCGAAATGTGCAATTGAGTCAGAATAGATCCTGCTAGTTCAGTAACTTAAAGTCTCTGTTCAATAAGTGTTTACTGATTGTCACAGTTGCTGCACAGTGCTTAGGCTGGACAATGTTCAAAACATTTGGCTGCAACCCCAGGCTCTGAGGAAAGAATTAAAGGAAATTTGAACGTGAATTTCATATCAAATATGAACATAAGGGGCCCTATTTAATAGACAGTACATCATTTAGGGTTAGATCACCAGTTGGGGTAAATCACAATAGTTACATTCGTTTCAATGGGTCTATATTCCACCAGCTTAGGAGGTGGCCCATAATACTGAATGCTAATTTTGTTTAGAGTTTTACCACGAAGATACACCCTATGCCAATATGTTATATGCAGGAAATTGGATTAGCGGTAGAACTTCCCTAACATGATTGACTGAAGTTTTCTCTTTTGCATTTTGTTTTTCTAGAATTCCCCACACCCTTCTTTTCTGTTGAAACAGCCTGTCACCAAGGGACTGGAGTTGGCTCTTGAGTTTTTGGATATAACACAAGAGTAAGTCCACACTAAAGTTTTTGATTGTGCTGGAACTCAAGCTGACTGCTTACCCATTGACTTGAGTTAACTAAGACAGTTGTTATAGACTATCTACAAAAGGCTTTGTGTCTGTGATAAGTCCTAGGATGAACCATAACAAGTAACAAATATTTGTGCATGGTGTCTATGTTAGCATTTACAAGTGTTTGTCTACAGTAATGTCAGTTACCTTGAACTAATTGCTAATCAATTCACTTGAATTACAACACAACCAAAAGCTCTACTGTGGACAACCCCAGGGAGAACTTTGTGAGAAACCTAGGTTAGGTTATTACTATTATGCAGATAATACACTGTCACTATATGTTTCTGCCTCTTCAAACTCTGGGTGGATGTTAGGTATCTTGGCATTTGTGTCAAGAAACTCCATGATCCCATGGCTTAGAACCGCTAAGGTTAATCCTAAATTATATTGGTTGAACCAGAAGGGAATTGGGAATAGAGAGCATTTCCTTGCAAGTTTTTATGAAGTCACATAAAGAGAGAGTGTGGGTTGACATCTAGTCATAGCTGTTGATTTGGGTCTGCCTTTAGAAGACAGTATGTCAGCTATTGTCAGAAATTTTTACCAGCATAAAAATATCACCCCCAAATTATGATCACATCTCTCACTTGATGATGCTGTTACATATGTGCCTTTGTGACACTGAGGTTAGACTAATGCAATATGATCAGTGGTGGTTACCAAATAGAGTGATCTTTCACCTGTGGGTACCTTGAGATTGTGACAGTTTGGTTATTGGTTGGATAGGATCCGGATAACTGCTGCCATTTGTACTTCTCTTGCTGCTTGCATGAGCATGAACTGAGATTAATATTTGGGTTTTGTCTTTGGGATGAATCGCAGATATCCTTCAGAGCTGCCCCAGTACCACCCACCTTTCAGGAGGCCAAGACAAAGTCCCAAGTGCAACAGGCTAACAGTGCTGGATGGCCTCCCTTTCAACCTGAGACTGACCAGACAATGAGTCTTTTAAGTAAGTTGAAAAACCTTTATCTTAACTTTTTTTGCATGGCTTATTGATTTTTATTTATTGCCTTACAATGTAATGATTTTAAGTATATTATGGGTGAGAAACACAAGGCAACTTAGGTGTCTAGGTGTCCAGAATTAGGCACCCAAGTCCCCATGCGCAGCACTATTGTGATTCATGCATCACCTGCATGGCCGCTGCCTAACCCTGTAGGCACCTAAATGCACTTGACGTGTAATTTTCCACTGTAAAAGTTCCCTAAGCACCAAAGTTTCAGACCCTGGGGCATGCGCACTGCTACCTCCCTCTAGGTATCCAGATGCCTATCTCCCATCTAAGCCCCGGAATGATAATGATTTGTGAACCAGGGAAGATAGGTGTTCAGCTGCCTAAGTTGTATGCGGGGCCTGATCCTGTAGGTGGCCTCTGAGCACACCTACAGGATTGGGTTCTATTCAAAATCAAACCAGGGGAAGAAGTGTTGCTGCCCACCTAATAACTTTTAGCCCAGTAGTTAGAGCTCTCACCTGTGATGTGGGAAATCCAGGTTCAATTCCCTCATCCCTGCCAGAGAGGGGAGAATGGATTTGAACAGGGGTCCCCCACCTCACAGAGTGCTCTAACCACTAGGCTATGGGATATTCTGACATGGGGCTCCCATCTCTCCTGCTGAAGCTGTTCCACTTTGGATAAATAATTAAACAAGTGATTGGAGCAAAGGATCTGGACTAAGGATCTTCCACCTCCCATCTAGGTGCCCTGACTACAGAATCATTCTATCTTGGGTAGTCTTGTTGAAAGTTTTGCAGGCTTGGGATCATAGGCCCTGAAGTGGCAACCACTTCCTCACATGCTTAAGTTCACACACAGATAGATCACTAATATATGTAAAGTTAAGCATGTGAAGATGTGGTTGCAAGATTGGGTCTTTAATCTGTATTTATTTTTCATCATGAAGTGACAAGGTTCGTTTGGCATATATGAACTACCTTTCAAAAAAAATTCTTCTCTCCCAGTAATACCAACAAGAAACTTTGCCTTCTTAAATATAAAGCAAGCACTAAATCAAACCCAGTATACACTGCTGATTATCATGAACTGTATTTTATTTTTTCAAAGGGTTTTGTAAGATTTCCAAGTCATGCGCATGCTCCTTCCCAAATCTCTTCCCACAAATAGTAGACAGTGCGACTTTTGCTGCTGGCCAGGAGCATCATCTAATGTTTATTCTTTCCGAGGTGAAAGGCTTGAGAAAACATAAGGGCCTGTTCTTGTAGCCCTTATGCATTAAGATTCAGTTGAATTTAGCAAGAGTGAGGATTATTAGATTGGACCATAAGGGGTTATCCAGTAGGGGTGGGTTTTTGATTCAACTGGATTACTCACCAACGGCTAGTAGAATATTCCAAGTCTGCATCAATATCTAGGCCTTCGCTCTCCAACCTATACCCTGATTCTGGAAGTTACCATGTTCACTTCAAGGTATTCCACACAATGTGGAGCTCCTCTGAAGGACTGGGCCCAAATTTCCTAATTATTTTCTCCTTTCCATAGGACAGGGAACCTATACAGAAATCAAGATTAAATATACCATTTTAGCAAACATATACTGCAACTTTTAATGAATTCTGTCTAGTCCATCACATGTTGAAAGAGGCAACCTGGATCCTATGCATAGATTTCAAATGATTGCTTCCATGTTACTAATAACATAGATGTTTCCTGTAATTTGACAGCTGTGTACTCAAATATTTCATACCTACAATGTTGTATTATAGTTTGTGGGATTGTTTTCTCACTCATTCATGTTTTCCCTCAGTAACTTAGCAATGACTAATCAAGATATGCACACACCATATTGTTTTACGTGTTTAACTAGAACACTGACAGATTAATAGGAAGGGTAAATAGCAGTGCACTCTGTGATGGCTCAGTGTGGGCTCCAAGGATTGACTGCTGCCAGACTTTGTTGTATTTGCACAGAGGAAGCTGCTGCAAAAGCCTGCTGGGGCAAGGTGACCTGGGTCAGGGGTATTTGTTTCTCATGTCTATAGAAAACAATTGTCCTCTCAATGGAAGACAGCTTTTTGAAGCTATGGCTCTACTGGTAAGGAAGCATTTGTACTCCCAGGGTGCTTACTAAAAATACAGCTATACCATAGTAGAAGGCAGTGAGGGCTTGTCTATGTTGCTTGCAGTTTAGACTACTGGAGTGTAAACAACAGTGTGCACAAAGGTGCTGCGTGTAATGTCCTGGTGTGGATGTTGCAAGTGCAAACTAAAAGGTTCCTAGTTTGCGTTAATGTAGTCCGCTTCAAACAGGATGCCATTAATGCAGACTAGGAACCCTTTTGTTCATTTATGTGGTGTCCACACAGGGGAGTTACAGCGCAACACGCTGGTGCACATTGCTGTTTACTCCCCCATAGTCCAAACTGCAGGGCAGCGTAGACATAGCTTAAGTGCCCTCTACCTACTGTTCTTCATGAATGAGAGTGTAGGTTCTTACATAATGACTTTTCTGGTTCAGTTATTGCTTTTACTTGCCTAATTTTAGAAGAAAAGGAGAACTGCAGAGAACTTTAATTGATTTTTTTTATTATAAGAAAATTATTATAAATTTCAACTTAAAAAATGCAGAGGCCAAATCCATCCCTGGTATAACTGTTTTTATTAATTATAGCAGCACCTAGACACCACATCTATGTTCAGGTCCCTAGTGTGTTATATGCTGTAAAAATGCATAGTAAGACACAGTTCCTGCCCTAAGGAGCTTGCAAGCTAGGCAAACACCAGGAGTATATTTATACCTGCTTACTGTATTTTCCACTCCATGCATCTGATGAAGTGGGTTATATCCCCTGAAAGCTTATTCCCAAATAAATGTGTTAGTCTCTAAGGTGCCACAAGGACTCCTCATTGTTTTTACTGATACACACTAACACGGTTAACCCTCTGAAACCTGTCACCAGGAGTATTATTATTCCCATTTCATAGATGGGAAAATGAGTCTAAAAGAGATGAAGTGATTTCTAAAGGTTACACAGTGATTCTGTGGCAGAAGTGAGTTTTTAATCCTGGTCCAGTGTCTTGACCACCAGACAGTCTTTCCTCTACTGACTTCATAGATAAATAGGGCCTCCATGAACCCCAGGGAGAAAGAGTGCCCCCTACTGTTTCTAAGCACAGCATAATGTTGGCCAAAGTTCTGCTGTGGAGGAAGGTCTAAAGTTTCCACTGGGTTATGAGAAAGGATTTTATTCTAGCAAAACCTTAGATATATGAGAATGTTGTCCAATTACCATGAGTGCCAGCCCCACATGTCAGAAATGGACCCTCAAAGGTTGCATTTATAGAATGTGTATTGTCTCACTGCAGTATGATTTCTACTCTATACAGAAAAAGGGAGGAATGGTTCTCTAAAATACACTTGTTAGGAATTCATGAGACTCACTATCATTTTTCTGAGTGTACAGACAGCTAGTCTATTCAAACCGTGTGTGTAATTCCCAGCACTGCTAACATCCATATATGTGAACATCAGTGGGAAAAACAACCCTCTATGCTAAAGCAATTATCTCCTAATTCAGCAAAATGTGGAGTATTAACTCTCAAATAAGGGAGAAGGCAATTCTTCCTCTCTAGGGGTCCAATTCACCATTGCTCAAAATGGGCATAAATTACCCTTGTTCCAATTTGGTAAGGTGTTCCATTAACTTTGCACCAATAGAACTGCACAGCATCAGTGGATTTGGCCCTAAATATTTTTTTTTCTTGAATAGAATCACTGAAGGAGCTAGTAACCAGTAACTGATGTCAATGGTCCTTTCCTTTTCAGTGTGTGCAGGATCACTTGGAGGCATCTGTGCAATGGCAGACACATTTTATGTTTCTTGGGATATTATATTTCAGTTCAATTTAAATGTAAGCCTAATTCTAAGGGAAAATATATCCAGTCTGTTCCCAAGAGATATGATCATGGGGAATTAAACAAGGCAGTGGTCTAAATTAATGTTGTTTGTATTTCAAGGAATCTGGGCTCAACCATGTAACAGGTATACTAGGCCTGTAGTAACACCATAAACACAACAGAACAGCATATCAAAGGATCTTTGCTTTTAGGAATTGGTACCTTACACTCTAGTAATGCAAAGGAAATACTGTGAAACAGTCATGATATAACTGATCAGTTCTTAACTCATACTGACTAAAAAAATTGGAAATCTGTACCGGCACAGTGTTTTTTGTTTTCCTTTTATAGCTCATAGAGCAGCATAAGTTACAGCTTTTTCCTCAAAAATCATTGGCATCTTACTGCGTGTAACCTGGCAAACTCACCCCTGTGGCGCCTCCTGCTGGTTGCTTCAGGGAATTAGCTCAAATACACAGCTCAGAGCACCCTCTGCAGGCCGGTGATCCGCCTTCTGGCCCCGTGTCCCTCCCTGGACCCCAGTGCCCCTTTTACATGGGGTGCTGCCCCCCTGGCAGTAACCCCTTGTCTCTTAGGGGTTTCCCCTCCCCAGGGAACCCACCCCCTCTATCTCCACTTTGCCTCAGGATCTTGGCAATTGCCCAGTTATTAGCTAGCCCCACGCCCTGGGGCAGACTGCAGTGTTAGCCTCTCCTCATCGGCAAAGGGGTTTGGGCTTGCTGCCTTGGCCTACCCCTGGGTTGCACCCTGCAACCCCAGTACCCCCTAGCCTACTGCTAGGCCACAGCCTGGGGCTCTCCAGGCAGAAGCTCCCTGGCTCCACTGCCTTCCCCAGCCCTGCTTCATGCTAAGTACCTTGTCTCAGCAGCCAGGCCCTTCTCCCTCTGAACGCAGAGAGAGTCTCCTGCCCCTGGCTTCCCTGCCCTTTTATAAGGGCCTGTGGCTCAGTTTGGGGCATGGCCCCAGCTGCAGCCACTTCCCCAATCAGCCCAGCTCAAAAGGCTGCTTGCTCCAACCCCAGCCCCTTTCCTGGGCTGTTTTTAACCCCTTCAGGGCCAGAGCAGAGATCCACTCTGCTACACTGCCCTCACCTCATGAAGTGGCCTCAGCCAATCAAGGAACTGAGTATGATACACTTGGGACCAATCCCAACCAACCCAACTGAAAATTCAAAAATGGAAAGCAAAATATGCAATGACTTGTTCACAGATATACAGATTTTGTGTGTAGGTGTGATGGTAGGTGGGAAAGGGAAATATCATGCTTGCCTCCAAAGGCTTGTCTTTCATAAAAAAAATCCATGCAAAAATTCTCTGAAAACCTACAACTCAAACCGAAGCAAGTTTTCCAGTGTTTAATTTCACCGCAGATATGTAACGCTGTAAATATGGGCCACATGCTTGGCTGGTGTAAATCTGCAGAGCTCATTTGCTTTCTGTGGGCTGAAGATTTGACCCAAACATATTTGAAGATAGAAGTTGAAAATCAGTTTTTTTTTATTTGTTTGCCAAACACCAAGTTCAGAGTCAAACATTTTTTTTCTTGAAGAGTTGATGACGTTGACTTCTGAGTCAATGTAGGAAATGCACTATTTTAGGGATTAGACAAGCCACTAGCTCATGCAAGGGACATATTAGAATTTGTTACCTGCCTAGCCATTATTTCATCAGTTAATTTTTTATACTCTTCTTCTGAAATGTTGAGATTTACATCTGTATGCTGTCAGAGTGCAATTCACTGCTATGTAGAGAGCCAGCCCAAATCTGTGTCACTTAAGCAATCCGAGTAGATTTAGGTGTAACTAGTCCATTAGGCCCTTGTGCAGAGGTGAGCTTAACCCTGCTTATTTTGGGGCTCAAACACTTGATTAACTCTTTGCTTTACAGTTGTTTGAAAGTTGCATCACACTTTAAAATTACAGATTGAGATTGGCACAGCCTTTGCTTAGCTGTGAAAGGGAGGAAATCCTCCTTGCTCAGATTGTGAAACCAGCTCTCTGGGGTAGAGCAGGGGAGACTCCTACTGCACTTTGTCCTGCAAACAAGTGGGTAGAGAGAAATGAGGAGGAGCTCTAGCTCCATCTTCTTACCATTCTCTGGCCAGAGTAGTTGGCTGGGAGTTCAGTGGAGATGTAAACTACTCCATGGAATGGGTGAAATAATTCACTTCCTCTCCCACCAGCAGTGGGAAAGCAAGAGAGATATGGTGAGTGAGTCACAATTCATTTTCCGGTCTGCTGCACCTGGGGCAGTCCACCTATATGCCCCTCCTTATTCAGGGCAGATTGTAAAGTTACAATTTAGTCCTGATTGTGCAAAAAAACCCACATGCTTAGAATGTGGGTAGTCCTGCTGACTTCAGTGGAGCTAGTCATATGCTTAAAGTTAAAGGTATGTAAATGGTTGCAGGATTAGGGCTTAAATGATTTTGTCTTGACCAGCTGCTTAAAGACCCTCTCAGGTGAGTTAGCTGATGCAGCAGCAGGACTCTGCACCAATAATTGGGATAGCTCTATCTGAAATACATTCCTTTATACAAGACTTTGGGCTGAGGAAACTGGGATCAGTTCTTGAGGGAGGCTTTCAGCTGGATAGAGTTTGGCAATGCTGCTGATTAACCAGCAGGATCCTATTAGCATCTATTCATGATGAAACTGCTACTCTTCACCTAAGGTACAGTTAATGTGATCCACTGTGCTACCCCTCTCAGCCTCAGCAAGTGGGAGCTTTGCTGCAGCTAAGCTGTGTGACAGCTCCCTGCTACACCAGCTTGTCTGTCTGGCCAGCAAACTCTCAGGGCTCTCCCAGCCCAGACCTTGATTGGGGGTAACAATCAGTGAACCCCAGCCCCTGAGCTAACTCATTGATGTCTCTCTGCAGTGCACTATCCTTGTCACTATACAGTCACAGAAGATATTAAGTTTGCTGTTCCTTTAAAGAGACAGAAACAACAGCTTGTTATGTTGACTGCAGTTATCACTTCGATTCAATCAAAGCACTGGATTGGTTTAGATAAGTAAATCAAGTTTATTTAATTAAAAGGAGAGGTTTTAACTGAATTGTGTAAGAGATAAAGACAGAAATGATTATAAACAAACAGAAGTAAAAATATACTTCCTAATGACAAAAACCTAACTTAACAAGCTAAGGGCTTCTTTTCCAAGTAGTTTCCTTACCCATCTTTCTTTTCCAGCCATGGCTTGCTAGCTTTTTTTAGTCAGTCTCCACACACAGTCCAAGGTGCTAGTTTTCCTTACTTTCTCAGGTGAAGGATAATTTAGGGGCTTGTTCCACCTCTCATTATAGTCCTTTGAAACATATTCTTCTGAAAAGCATCCCCAGATAAAGTTCCTTTCCCCTGCTGGGTGTAGATACTATGCTATCTGGTATAGATTCCATGCTGTTCCCTGCTGGAGATTTTTTACAATGCAAATGATCTCTTCGTGCAAACTCCCATACAAATCAATAGCTGGCTGAATTTGGCCACACCTGGTTTGAGGTGTTGGCCTCTGGTCTTACTCTGGAGAAAAACCTATTTAAATCAATGTCTCCTGACATAACTGGTTTAAACACATTTTAGTTATAATTTCATCTGCCTAATCCCTTGTGAGTTGACCCTACGTACTTCATGCACAAATATTAGTGAGTTATTTTCCAGTGACATGTTACATGACACCTTTTAGATACAGATTATAACAGTAGTGTGTTGTGGTATGCTGAGCTGGTCAGGCCAGCTGAAACTCATGGCTAGACCCAAGGGATCCCATTGCCTTTTGGTTTAGGGGATACGTCCAAAATCATACCCACCAACATCATAAACTGATGACTGAGGAAGAAAAACATATGTCTAATGGAAATAAAGCTCTATCACTGCCTATTTGCTTTTTTTATGGGAAAATATAAAGTTAACCTTACCATAACTGACTTCACAAAATATTTACATCCATACTTCTGAAGGATATGTTCTCATATACATTTTGTCAAGTGTATGACATATGATATATATAAAAATATAACAAAGTTTGGTAATTTCAGAGGTTCCTAAGGAAGTTCGTCTCCTAACCCCCATAGAATTTGGGTGTTTAACTTCCCTAGGGTCCTTTGAAATTATCAAACTTTGTTCTGTGAACATTCCTGCCAAAATATATTCTTTTAATCACCAAGCATTAGCCAACCTTCTTTAACACAAACACACTTTAATTCAGTAATACTATCAACATCAATACAGTCATCGTAGGGCAGTGCACAGCACAACCACACTGCCAACTTTTAAATCCTACGTTTAATAATGTAGATTTGGGTTTTGCACCTAGCTCGTGTGAGTGGCTCTTGCATCTTTATACAGGCCCATTTACTTTAGGACTCTGCAGGTACACTTGTCTACCAACACCAAGCTAGTCACAGTGCTGGGGCTACCATGATAATTAATCTTAATATTAGTAATGCAATATTGTCAGATACTATATGCCAAGCAAAAAAGAGAATGCAAAGTTGATGACATACTCAACATTTATTACCTTAACATAAACACAGACTCTTCTATATTTACATTGACTTAATCAAATCAACTATTCAATATACACTATAAAAATCACACACAAATATTATTAAAGGGTGGGATTTTCAAAAGTGAAAGGTACCTTCACATCTAGCACAATATCTATCCCCAAGCTCTAGCTCATGTTAATGTACTTCTTTGAGGCTCTCATTCTGCAAATGGACATGTGCTTAACTTTAAATATGTGAGTAGTTCTACTGAAGCCAAAAGCATGATTCATTTGTTTGAAGTTAAGCATTTGTGTTTTTCCAGGACTGGAACCTAACACATTAACTTTCAGTTCTAGAATAACATCACCCTGAGTGCATGTATCAAAGATCTGAAAATCACACTGTAGCGTATGACCTTAATTCTGACCTGCTAATTGAGTGTGAGGGAGTGTGAGATCCTGGAAGATACCAGAGAAAAGTATACAGTAAGGGAGAGGGATGTGGGCAAAATCAGCTTGCAAGGGAAATCAGGTGATATGGTTGGGAGTAGAATGACATATCTCAGGAAAAGGAAGGTGCAAATATAGAACAGGGATTAGTCTGGACTCTAGAGCATGCTTACACTTCGGATTTGAAAATAAATTTGTTTCAAGTCTCAGGTGATTATTAATATCCATAAAAGCAGCAAAGAATCGTGTGGCACCTTATAGACTAACAGACGTATTGGAGCATGAGCTTTCGTGGGTGAATACCCACTTAGTCTACATGCATCCGACAAAGTGGGTATTCACCCACAAAAGCTCATGCTCCAAAACATCTGTTAGTTTATAAGGTGCCACAGGGTTCTTTGCTGCTTTTACAGATCCAAACTAACACGGCTACCCCTCTGGTACTTAATGTCAATATTAATTTTAAAAAAGTATTGCATTCTGCCATTCTTGCTGATATGAAGGAGTACTTTACTCCCAGAGTTTGCCCACTGGTGTAAAGTGCTACTCAACATGAGTAAAGGTTGCAGAATCTGACCCATAATTTAAAGTGCCCTTTTAATGTATTTCCTATGTGTATGATAAATGGACTGATGTAAAGTAGACTGCACTTAAATTACACATTTACCTAGAACTCAGAGCAGAATGTCTCAGGAGTGCAATCACAGGTAAACATTTTAGATAAATGCTGTATATTAGGTAGGATTTTTACCCCTCTTCTTCTCTGGTGAAAAACTTCTCTATGAACTCATATGTGAAGAGTGTAATTCAGCAGCTATAGCTCCCCCTTCCCATTTCATCTCTTTCATTCTGGATATAGTACAGCTGCTTTGTGATTTCATCCTCTTTCAAAAATCTGCAATGCCATTGGTTTGGAGTTTCAAATACATAATAAAGGCCTGATTGTTGTCCCCTTTTACCAATAAGACAGCCAAAGTCAACACCAGAAATGGGTAAAAGTAACTCCACTTCTACTGCAGAGCACAGGCAAACAATATAGAAGTTTTTCTGCCACAGCAGGTTCTACCAACTCATATAATAGGATTCAGACTTGCACAGAGATAATATGGTGGGTTTTTCCCTCATTTTTTATTTAGAAAGTTTTCAGTGACTGCATTTATTGCAGCATGCCTCTAAGTGAGAAGGCAAGATAAGTGATTTCTCTGTTGTTGATTGTTTAGGTAGCTGCATAGAATGGTGAGAAATGTGCACTGTTAGTGATATATCTGTAACCCTTCCCTCCAGTAAATGACTAAATCGTTTCTATTACATACAGTTCAGATGGAAGTAAAACTACTGTTTGGAAATAAATTAAGTTTTCAAAATATCAAGATCTTGTCTGTTGTTTATAATTGTTAAAAAGGGAGGAAAAAGGGATTTTTTGGATGTATATTAATGTTCCTTTAACTTAAACATGTTTGGAAATAAAACGAAGACACAATTTAGGAAGTAATTAGTTCAGAATTTCTCTTTTAAAGGCCTAGATCTATCACATACTATAGGCCAGATCTATGCTATAGACTTCTGCCAATATAGCTGTGTGGGTCAGGGGTGTGAAGAAGTGTGATCTCTGGTTGGCCCACAGAGCTGTGTTGGCAGAAGTCCCTTGCAGAAACACAGCTATACTGGCAAAGCTGTGCTTTTCCCAGTATAATTTGTTTCACTGGTGGGGAATGGTTTTACTATACACATACAAAACACAACTTTGCTGAAATAAACTGTGTTCACCTTAGGAATTCCTTTCTAGTATAGCATACCAGCATTTCTATACCAATAAAGCACTCCTAATGTAGATATAATCTTAGTACGTGTTCACTAAGGCTCTGATCCTGTAATTAACGGCATAAGAGCAGACTGCTCTGCCCATACAGAAACCCAGTAGAGCTATGCATGAGCACAGCAATCTGCTCATATACTCTCATATTCAGGGTTGGGGCCACAAACCCTGGTCATGCAAATACAGTTAGAAGGGGTTGGAAGGCCAGGGAGGTCAGGAGCCTAATAAATTAATTTTTTTCAAGTTAAATTTCTTAGTCTTCTGAATTTTTCTTGCCATCACAGTGCTCTTTTTAGCAAAGATTTTTTTACTGTGTGAATTAATAATGTAGCTGCA
This sequence comes from Chelonoidis abingdonii, assembly GCF_003597395.2. Lineage (NCBI taxonomy): Eukaryota > Metazoa > Chordata > Testudines > Testudinidae > Chelonoidis > Chelonoidis abingdonii. The sequence goes on from NC_133769.1 coordinate 106,535,187, forward strand.
AAATGCACAATGAAAATGTATGTGATGTAGCCGTCCTGAAAAAAAAAATTCTGCTGAAAATTTTGTCTTTGTCAAAAAACAAAACAAAACAAAAAAAAACCCCCAGCACCCTGAAAACTCAAAATTTTCAGTGAGTATTTTCAGCCAAAAACTGCTGAAAGCTGAAAAGTTTTAGAAAATCAGTCTTTGGGTGTTTGTTCCTTCAACAAAAAGGTGATTTTATATTTTTTTAAAAGCAGACACTTTCTGGGAAAACTTTTATATAGGTGAAAACCTGATTTAAAAAAAAATAAGAATTTTTTTGACCAGCCCTACTGTGTATATTATTAAATTGGGACTATAAACCCTGGTTGGTTGTTTTCTCTTTTTGTTTTTTTTGAATAGGAACAAGGGGTTTGTAGGCCAAACCATCTTTTTCTTATAAATCATTATATTTAATTATCTGCATATTTTTCTTCTCTCCTTCTAAAAAATGCATTTTGGGAATCTATGTGCCCCCTCATAATTAATCACAAAATTATAATCATTTAATTCCTTAAATATATAACTCTTTCAACTGTCAGCTAATGAAAACTTAACTGAAATGCATATGCAAATAGAATGACAATAAAAATCTTTAAAAGTCTTATTGGTGTTCTAATGCTGTAACATTTGATCAAAAATTTCTTATCTGACTGGGCTAACATAGAGCAAAAACACTTATCTTTAAGATTCAAGATCTGAGAGCCTGATAGAATTTGCTGTTTCCATAGAGCTAGGCTCTAGATTTCCCTTTAATATAATTAAGCCTCAAGATTTATGAATACAACAGGCCAGAACTTGATCCATGTTCATTTTCAATTACTGCAGTGAAAGGGCTCCATCCAGATGTCTCTATTTACAGCATTCAAACAGACAGGACTAGGGGCCTTAGGGGGAGGGACCACAAATTGTCACACTTGTTAATTCTTCACTGGGGACACTCAGCAGAGGTCTTGGCTTTGACCCTTCTACAAAAGGCAGGGGTCTGCTGGAGCAAGTGCATCAATGATTAGGGGACTGACCCTCTGACCTGCAAGGGTCACTCCCTCTGCTTTGTAGGTATTTGTGTAATAATGGGGGTTCATTCCTTATTTTTATTTCAGTTACAGTTCTGGGGGATAGAAAGAAAGAGGCTAGCTCTGATGTGAAAGACAAACATACGTAATGAGAGGATCAAGCTTCCCTTGGCAACAGTAACTACTATGAAATGCTACAGGGGAAATACACAGTACTTAGTGACCCACATAATCAGGCCTATTTTAGTAGCATTGTTTTATTTTTCTTTTGAAGGTGTTTTTTATGTTCCCAGATCTGTAATTTAGTTCAGCTAGGAATATTGGAACATAGTGTCTTTTCTATGTTTCCAGATAGAGTCTAGTGCTCTGCCTAGTCTTTTAATCACCCAAGCAGTCAGTTGCTGGCATCATATTAATAGTTCAGTGTTTGAATTTTTATCTATATATTTTTAACTCTCATTCCATGAGACTTCTTCTGACAGATGCAAGCTAAGTATTTTCTTGCTTCAAAGTGCATAAAAAAAAATTGATGTGTTGCTCCAAAATAAACCAGTTCTGCACAAATGACTAAATATAGTTTACTGCAGTGTGATCTGCAGAGATGGTAATGAAACAGATTGTGTGTTCTTAAAAAATTGTATCCTTTTCCCCCTCTGATGGTGTTTTTATTTTCTCAGCTTAGGAAAACACGGCTGCGTGATATAGTTTTAGTTGAACTGTCACTGCTTATCATATATCAAATATGGTTCATTAAAACAAGCTCTTTGCAGATTTTGTTAAAGATTAGATTATTTCTTGAAATGACTGAAAATGCTCCAGTTAATTAGCATTTCAGAGATTTCTTTCTTTTGTTTTTAAAGCTCTACCTTTGCAGTATGGAAACAGGTTCAGTGAGTTTAAGAGGATTTGAATGAACTTTGCCAGCCTGGAATGAAAAGCAAAACCAAAGGCCCAGATCATCCTCTTCACTTTTAGGCATATAGGAGAATAAAAGCTGTGGGAAGACTTCACAGAAGTGGGTGGTAACGGGGATGAGAGGTGGGGAGAACAGACATACCTTCCCTTCTAGCCTTTTCCATTTGAAGAGCTTTTCTTCTGTTTCCCTATGGGAGAGGATGATCCTCCCACCCCCCTAATTCTTTATCAGGTTTGATTCTTCAATTTATATGCTAAACAGATCTTTTACTAAACATCATTTTCTAGGCTGACTAATCAAGGTGGAGGTCTGAGGCCTGATCCTGCAGCTCTCATATAAGCAACCCTTACTTATTTACAAGCAATTCTGCTGAAATCAGGAGGAGTAAGGACTACTCACATCACTGAGGATTTGAAGGATCAGGGCCCTACCACATACCCAGTGAAGGCAACCTGATGTCTTTTGTTTGATTTTAATAGATTTTGAATCATACTTTGGGTCTTGAGGATGGGATTTTCAAAAGTGCCCAGTGTTGGCCTAATCCTGCTCTAATGGGAGAGCACTTCTGAAAACCCCACCTCTAGTGCGTGTAATAAATAACTGCTATTAAAATGATTATGGAATTGAGTATTCATTTGTGGGTTCTCTGTGATATATTGTTTTGTTTGGATTAGTTTTCTGCTGTGCTCTGTTTAGGCCTTTTGGAATTAACTCCAGCTATTTTTACTCTTTCTTCTTTTATAACAGCTCTAGTTCAATTGCAGGAAGAAAGACTGTTTTGGATTTACTTTTTAAATTATTATTTGTATTGAATATTATTCATGTAAAAGAATTCCTCTGGTGAAAGGGTTTGAGTGATTTGTTGTTAAATTAGCATACAAGGCGACCATATTTTCCAGTACACAAAGTTTTTCATTCAAATCAAGCTTTTTGTTGCAGACGTGGTTTAGCAGAAAATAATTATAAATTCTAGGGTTGCTATTTCTTATTGTAATTGATGATTCATAAAGACTAAAGATAGCTGGAGTTAATTCCAAAAGGCCCATACAGCACAAAGCAGAAAACTAATTGACACCAAAAGCAACAGTGCATAATACCCACAACTGAATACTCACTTTCAAAATCATTTTGCTAGGGCCTTGTGCATACCCAAGGCAGGAGGGATTTTCTGCCCCAAAGAGTTTATAATGTAAATACACACAACTGAAAAAGGATGGGGGAAAAGGGAGGTTTATTATCCCTATTTTACAGATTGGGAGCTGAGGCACAGTGAGATTAAATAATTTGTATAAAGTCACAGGTGGCAGAGGCAGGAATTGAACACATCTCTTGGGAGTCTTCAGCTATTACCTTAACCACAAAATTCCTAGCAGACACCCTAGTCAATATTTGTTACAGAGTAGAATATAATTTGCACTGCTCCAACACTCACATCGCTGCAAGATTGAACAGGAGCCTAGAATAGCACTCCATCCCTCTGAGAAACTATTAAAGCAAAACACGGGGCTCATATACTCCCTGTAAGCGATAGCACCTTTTGCTTTACAGAGCCCTCCTCAATGGGTGATATCAAGACCACTGTCCCTCAGAATAACCCCCCGCCAAAACACAGATTGTTTCTCCTCTTGCCCTCCACCCCCCGATGTAGATTTTGAGCTTAGGGGGCTTCATAGTACTGTCCTTCCTCCTTGTCTCTCCCCCACCTCTACACACTCTGTAGAGACTTCTTCATTTGATTGAAGGTCTGTATGGGGGGTGGAGGAGGCTGGAGTTAAGGTAGGCCGGGGAGAAGTGGGTGAGGTGAGGGTGTGGTCAGCGAGAGCATAGCATTCCTTCTCCGGGCCTGTGGAAGATACAGCTTGGGACTGTATTGGCATAGTCGATAGAGTACTATCTCTTTCATGAATGTCTCTACACACCTCTTTCCTTGGGAGCCACTGCATCCAGTGAAGTGTGTGTGTGTGTGAGAGAGAGCAACAGCAATGTCTAGAACCACAGCAGAGGGTGCAGCGTGTCTGTGTGGATAACCTTTGCCTTCTATGGATCCCAAATGATCCTTCAGGCCCGGAGGAGGCTTTGGAGGATTGGGGGGCAGGGTGTGGATATCCACAATTTGGGTTAATCTCAGTGAGGGATTCCTCATGGGGATTTTCAAGTAAAAAGTTCCTTCCCATGGCTTTTCACAGAGGAGGGGATAATCTGTCCAAATCAGTTTTATAATGTTGATGCTGAGGATTGCTGTGCTCTTAATGATGCTGACCTATGGCTAAGGTGTTAAACAAAGGATACTTCTGCTCAAGGTCCCTGATCAAGTAGGACTAAATCATCCCATGGATCTGGTTGTTTGTTTGTTAGGGTTAGGGAACTAAGCTGGTATGCTCAGCAATATTCTCTTTTTCAGTAAAATGGTCTGTAATGTCCAAGGCACCAGTCCTACAAAGGCTTATGCATGTGCTTAACTTTAGGGATGTTGAGTAGTCACATTAAAGTCAATGGGACTGGCCTTATTAAAGGCAAGCATAAGCTTCACAGGATCTTGGCCAAAGGCTTTAAGTACCCTGTTGGTCAAGTACATAATTGCTCCTGCTACATTTGCTTACACAGTCAAATCAACCACTTGCTAAAGTGATTTGAGATAACTTGAGTTTGTATTGTTAAAAAAAAAAGATGAATTCTGTTTACCAGTCTGATTACCTTCCCTATAAAAAAGCTTGAAATTTGATTTGCTTTTAAATGAAAGCTTGGATTCTGTAGAAATCAGCAAAAATAGTGGCAAGACCTTAGTCACAAGGACTATACATTTTCACTGTCACTTCTGATCAATGCCATTACATTTTCTGTCTTTAAGTATTTTATCTTTTTTTCTTAACCATGAACAGTAGTAAAAACTTGATTTTTTCTTACACTGAACAATTTTGATCTCTTTTTCTAAAAATTGTGATACTTAATTTGTTTTTTTTTTTTTCATGTTGCTTCGCCTTAAGGTAACTAGCTTGGATGCATTTGACTACACTCCTAGATTTTTTCAGGCCTCAAGCATTTACATTCCTCCTTTAGTTTATCATTTACAGGATGAGCTCATACCCTTGTGAAAATACCTGAGAAAACTCTCTTGGCTACCATAGGCACGGTGTGTGGATCATTTTCAAGCTAGCACATCCCCCCCCCCCCCATTGCACTGTCCCTCTTCTCTTCAGATTTTGAACTTTTGTCTTGAACCAAAGTGGAGAAGGATAAAATGCAAATATGAAGCACTTTGAAGTGAAGGCAAAGACACCTGTTCTTCTTTCTCAAACAAACCAGACCCGTCACTCTGCCACAAAGGGTGTAAATGACTTCACATGCAACAGAAGGCAAAGGACATTTTATTTTCATGAGAGCAGGAAAAATCTTACATTGACCAGCCGTCCATCATGGCAGCCTTGCCTATCTTCCCAGGAAAATGTTTTCAAGACATTTATGTTAAAAAACTCTGCTGTGTGTAAGGTAAGTGTGAGGTTCAATATTTCATCAAGTTACTGTTTCATAAGGCTCTTAATGGATTCAAGACAAAGGTCAAAACTTTGTAAGGTTCTTAAAAATAGTGTTGAAACAAATCAAATGCTAACTATGAACACAAATGAAAGCTGCTTTTGATAGCCTTTATCTTGAATTTTAGTGAAATGTAAAAGCACTGATTGGACTTTTTTTAAGTATTTTTTTCTGACTTAAGTGAACTGTGGTTGTTCTCATGCTTAATTTTTTGAAGCTGTAATGTTTGTAAAAACAAAAACAACAAAGAATACTTAGAGGAACCCCTTTGCATTTTTGTTATTAATTTAGTTATGCTATTATGAAGATGAATTTAGTTGTTTGCTTTTTCTAAACAGGGCTCTGAGTTTGTCCCAATGTACAGAATTGCTGCATTGTTGAAACACCGCTGCTCAATTCAATATTAAACTCTACAAAAATAATAAGAGTCTTGAAATGTAAGGTACCCTCCCCCCCCCAAGTAATCTAACTTCTAACTGAGACAAAGTTGGAAGCCTGGAATTTGTTTTTATTCTTGCAGAGTTTAATAAATGAGTAGCCCTCCACACTAGTTAACATTTAAAACTGTATGTTTTGCTGTGAGGTTTCAGACTAAGTTTATTTGCTGCCTAGGTAACAAATCCAGATGTGACACTTGTCTGTGTATTTTACTGAATTATGTGAAACAAGATGAGCACGAACAGCAGACTGTAGTTAGCTAAAGTGTACACTCTGGTATCCCAGTGCGTTACCAGGGAAAATAAATATTGTGCTCCTTCATATCACTTGGATTTGGCTGGAAGTGAAACCAGAAGCTTGGCATTTAGATATCACCAAGACACACTGTATGATTGCCCTTATCTTTAGTTGATCTAAGGTTGTTTTACTTTAGAAAGTAATTGCTTTGTGTATTGACTAAAGCATCATGACTGCAACTAGTTTCAGCAAAAGAGAAAATTTAAAGCTCAGGGAAGAAAAGGCTTGTTTGGGGTTGAAGAAAAATAACAGTAGTTTTTCCCCCCCCTTGTTATCCTTTAATACCTTTCATCTCAAGATCTGTTTTCTAATTTATTTTCAGTCACTTTCAAGTTTATGCTATTGTACTGTGTAGCTGTAGTTACTAGAAGTGATGCGGTTGTTGAGATTGGCATTTTCAAAGGCTTTGTGTCAACTATTATAGTGTCACTGCGTTTTGGAGGAGCAGCTCCATTTTCCGATGGATAAAGCTGACAGGCAAAAGTGTCGACACGGCATTGCTAAGTAGATGCTTTAGAAAAGATGCGTGCCCTGCTGTAAATAATCTAACTATTGCTGGTCTGTGGGATTTAATACTGTGATGGACTGAGATAAAATACGGTAGTTATTTAAAAAAATACTGATGTTACCTACATTTAATTTTATATATTTTAAAGTAGATAGTCTGATATGTCATTTGAGGGGTGTAATGCAAACAAAACTCACACTGATTTTAATAGGAGCTTTGCCATAGCAAAGACTGAAAACAAAAAGCGGCCTTCATTCCTCTACCCTACTTCCCCCCAAACCCAAGTAAACTGCTCTCCTCCAGGCTAGTGACTTGGCACAGCTGCTCCAACGTCTTTATTACAACTCATGGACTGTAATAGTAGATCTTCTCCGCACCCACTCTGGAGATCTACCAGTTGTTCCCTTACCATGCCTTTAAATTCCCTCTCTCTGGTGCTGCTACCCCTTCACAGGTTGCTCTAATCCCCTTCCTCTCTCACCTCCATTATGGAACTGCAGTGGTTCCATTGCATTTAGGGTCTTCCCCACTTGTGAAGGTGGGGAGGCAGGATTTGGCCTTTATGGAGTATGAGTTTGGGCCTGAAAGAGATAATAGTTGATACCCTGGCCCCACTGAAGTCAGTGGGACCAGGATTTCCCAATTATTAACTGTATTGGTGGTGGAGAGTGTTAACTTATACAAGAGGAACTCTATACTTCCACCATCTGAAGGGTTATGCTGGCGAGTTTTCCAAGACTGAGAAGTCCAGTGGAAGGCATCTCCCACTGAAAGGATGAAATAGGGAAATAGTCAAGGGGATGAAGCACAATAGCTGACAAATGAAGTAGGGAGAAATAGTTTAAAAACTCATGGTAGCTATTGTGGAAATAGCTTAAGGAAAGGAAGAGATGTTTCCTCACAAAGATAACGTGCATGTCTAAAGTTGTCTTAATATAAAGCACTTAGAGGAAGCTTAGAGGATAACCAGATCAGTTTTAACTTCAGGTTACTAAAAAGGGAGACTGAATTTTTCTCTCAATAGTATTAATGTGTTCATTATTAGGGCATCAGTATAAGAATAGCTGTTCAGAAATCATGCAGCTTTATTAATCTGTGCAATTATACAATGTTTTCATTAGATACTTCGGGCTAAATCCTGCTCCCCTTACTCATTTGTGTATAGGGTGATCATTACAGGTTTTGTCTTATATAGACAACTATCCCCCTCCCCTGGAAAAAAAAAACTGTTCCAATTTTTCACACTTGCTATTTGGTCACTGTACTTGTGTATCCCCACTGCCTACAATGTGAGTTTTCTCTGAGTAAGAGGATACTGAGAATGATATTGCCAGGGTTTTTTTAGAATACCTTGCAGTTCTATTTACTGTACTGACTGTTTTTTATATATTTTTGATATGCACATGCAAATATTGTCATAACGGCTCTGCTATAATGATCAAAGAAATACTGACAAAACATTCTTTGCACAGCCCTAATTTATAAATGTCATTATCTTTAATTTTAGAGAGAACTATTTTATCTAACATAAGTTGAATATGTGAGAAGTTCCAGACGGTAATACAAAATTTTAAGAAGTTCACATCTGTCTAGTTTTGACAACAATGAATCTTAAGAAGATTTGCATGTTATTTATGTGTATCAAAATGACATTCCTATTGTAGATCAAGAGTCATAGCGAGCTGCACTTGTTTCCTATCTTACCCCTTGTGGTGTTGTAAATCTAACTTCTGCCCATCCTATTGTTAAAGGAAAAGCAGCCATATTGTGCTGATTGCTATTAAATTAAAGCAGAAAGGGAGAGAAACAAACGTGGAAGCCCATCTTACCAGCAGGGATGCCACTACCTTTTATTTTGCCTTTTGGAGGTCACAAAGTCAGTGCAGGCATCTGACCTCTGATAACCTCTTCAGTGCCGCAGTGTGCAGTTTCTTTCCGAAGAACTTAATTAAATACAACTGAATTTCCGTGCTAATGTTTGTTGCTGAGAAGGTTCTTCTTTGATTGCTTGGTATTTGCTGGTGAGGGGAAAACAAAGATGCTCCTTTTGTTCCCAGAAGAAAAGTTAGTATATGTTAGTTCAATATTTGTGATTTCCTTTAGATGTACTGGTTCCTCCTTAACATTCCACAGGGTTCTCTCATAATGTAGAAATATCAAAACTATGGACTAGAACTACACTTAAACAATTTAGGACAGATTTTTATAAATCTCAAGTTAGGCTAATCATACTTTTTTGGAGGTAATTTGATATAGTCTAAATGGAACTGTAGTACATGATCTTGGTTATGCATAGGATTTATGACTGGCAGTAACTTTGATGTTAACCATCCAATACAAAACTTTATTTATTGTACAAGAATAATTGAAAATAGACATGATTTATGTTGTTTTCCTATGCTATGCTAATTTATTTTGTGGACAAGAGAAAATATTAAATTCCTTGTTATGGTACATTGTATTTATTTGGATTGTTGATCAATTTTAAATACCTGGATATAGATTATCTCTTTCAGGACTTGAGTTTGCTTATGCTTGACATTTTCTAAATCTAAATATTTAGAAACGGAATCACTAGCACAATATTAGACTCCTGACAAAGGCTGTTATTGATTCTCAGAAACAAAACATTTTTGATTCAGACTGAAGAATGAGATTAGATTTGAAGGAGCTCAATTCTGCCCATCTTGTTTATTGGACGTTTTTGAAATAGTAAACCTTATTGAAAAGTCTCCTGACTTGAAGTGTGTGTGTGTTTAAGGCAGAGAAAATTTAAACCACCTACATACTGCACTATGGTATATCCCTATGTCCAAGGCACCAGGGGTAGGGTTCTTTCCCACCCCTGCAATGCCTGGGTGAGGATTTGAACCAGCCAGATCACTGGCATTAGCACAAGGTAGATGGGTCAGAGGTCTTACATAAGGAGTGAACTTGTGATTGAGGGGCACCAGCATCTGTTTCTGAATGCTGCTGTGGGTGAAGAGGCTCTAAGGTTGCAGGAATGCACCTTGCTGGCAAGCCAGCGTTACTCTGCCATACTTGTAAGCTCTACAACACCAGTGGTAGCAGAAGGACTATCTCAGCTGGCAGTCCTTCCCCCTTAGGGCAGAGGAAGAACCATGTCACCTAGCCCATAGACACTGGAACTAATGGTCAAAGTGGATTAAAAAAGGAGGGAGATCACTGACTTCAGTGTCTATATATGGTTAAGTGTGTTGATACCATGTGGTGAAATGACACTGCATCGTCATGTGTGATGGCGCATGACATGGGGACTAAGGAATAAATAGATTCCTTTCAGATACATGTCCCCAAGCAGGTTTGTTGCCACTCAAGCAAAAGTTTCATCTTCTTTGCTATTAATGATTCACTCACCTCTGATCATTAACATAAATATAAATCCTTTCCTGATCCTGCAAACAAATACACTGGGGCAGACACTTGAATCTATGCAGAGTTCCAGTGCAGTTAATAGCTCTCTGTCCAGAGGTGAGATTTCATATATTACTGCATCTGTTGGCAGGACTGGGGCCACAGTGAGCAGAAATAAATTGATCAAAAACCTATTGGAGAGATTATGTCCCCAACTAGTTAGGGGGAATGCACCCTGGTAATGGTAAAACAAGCTTCAACATTCTCTCATCTCTTGCATCCAATTTGCTAGGTGGTTTCATGTATTAGTGTACATTCAAGTATGTGAGCACTTGTTGATCTTTCTTAAAGAAACAAAAACATTAACCCTGTAGTACACCACCTGTTTGCACTTTATTGTTAACTGTGAGGGAGTTTTTATTAGCTAAGTAGTTTTGCTTTTTGTTAACTTTGTTCTTTATTAACATGCAGGCTGCAGTCGTATTTCTTTCTGCTAGAAATGGACTCTGTTTGCCATTAATATCATACTTAGGCTGTCTCTTTCTTATAAGGTATTTTAAAAGACATAAAGCTTTTCTGTTCCTTTATATCTATGTACATTTAGTTTGTGGCTCTACCTTTCCAAATATATTTGATTTAGCTTTCAGTATATAATTACTGCCAAACAAGTTAATTGTTTTATAAGTGTCCAAAACTCCCTTGTTTCGTTTGCATTCATTTATCAACCTTCATTATACAGCCACTGTTCCACATAAACACAAATGATTGTTAATGAATTCCTAATGTCATATTCATTAGAGAATCAAGTTAATGGCTGCCAATGAATATCTGAGCTACTTGGTAGTTTCAAGTGTGTTTTTTCGTGTTAATTACAATACCCTTTTATTTATAAAGAAATCTTACCTGTCTCTTAGTCTGACTAAAACATTTTGAGATCAAACCTTTGTGAAAACCCTATAACTGATTCTCTGCTGCACGGCAGGTGCTTTGACTTTAAAAGGAGCATTGGATACATATTAATAAACATTGGATACATATTAATTTGTGGCAGCCAATTTGTTATAAGTTTATGTTTAACATGTACGGTGGCTACTCATACTTGGTTTCATACATTTAAAGCTATTTTATTTTGGTACGAGCAACAGAAAGCACTACATGTTGCTTCTGAACAATCATTAGAAATTTGGAGAAGAGAAGATTGTTTTCTTTGATAGGCTTCTGCCAATCCTGTTGGTACATATGGGACTTTCAGATATGTAGGACAACAGTTCCCTTTGTGGGAGTATGGCAACATAAACATTAAAAACTATATATACTGTCACTGTAACTGCTGAGGGACAAGGAGCAGAAGACACTAAAGGTAAATGAAGTGATTAGCTGTACGTTACCTAATATGTACATACCAATAATATTTTCTATTTCTATATATAGTTTATAAATAATTGAGTATATGTGTGTGAATATACACACCATGGTGTAGATCTTCAGCTGGTAGAAATTGTCACAGCTCTGTCAACGAAGCTGTGACAATTTACATCAGCTGAGCACCTGCCCCTATGAATTTACAAAGCAACTTTAGGGAAAAAAATGTCACTGTTTTAATATCTGCATATGCCCTGATGCTGTGGTGTACATAGCATTGAAAGCTGGCATTTATTGACACTTCCCAGCAGGAAGCCTAGTCTGATGTCATTTGAGACACAAAAAATGCAGTTCTGTTTTGAAAGCATGGGAAAGGCCTGAGGCTTTCAAAATTGTGTTCTGTGGGAAGGACCAGTCTGGGACTAGACGTAAAACTGAGGTCTTGACCATTTTTTATCATGCAAAGACCCCAATATACTTATCACAATAATAGGTAAAAGAATTTGCCTTGGTATCCTGATCAAATTACATTCTGCCTTCCCAAATTCCCTTGCTTCTGCCATAGGAAGTTAAGACACATTATCCTGTCTCTAACACTATAGTGAGGTTATGTTAGTGATATTTTCATGGTTGCTGCATTCCACTGCAAAGGTGGCTGCATTTTCCTGATGGGTGAAGTAATTCTTATGCGTATAATATTATGTACTGTTTTTCAAATTTTGTCTTTTGACTTACAGGAGCTTGGTAGGCATAATTTACATGACTACTTTCCAAGCATGCATCATACATACATGTGCATGTGTAAGCCTTTGTGTATCAAAGTTGTGCACGCTTGGACTGAGGTGGAGGTGGAAATAGGAGACCGACTTATTGAAAGTCTCTGAAAAAAGGGGTAAAAAAACTAAGGTGATGTCATGGTAGGGGTCTACTACAGACCACCTAATCAGGAAGAAGAGGTGGATGAGGCTTTTTTTAAACAAGTAACAAAATCATCCAAAGCACAGGACGTGATGGTGATGGGGGACTTCAGCTACCCAGACATCTGTTGGGAAAGTAACACAGCAAGGCACAGATTATCCAACAAGTTCTTAGAATGTATTGGAGACCATTTTTTATTTCAGAAGGTGGAGAAAACAACTAGGGGAGCAGCTGGAAGGCAGCTTGGGTGAAAGTGATCGTGAAATGATAGTGTTCCTGATTCTAATGAATGATAGGAGGGGGGAAAATCACAAGAAAGATCACGGATTTCAAGAAGTCAGACTTTTTAGCAAACTCAGGGAGTTGGTAGGTAAAATCCCATGCAAAGCATGTGTAAGGGGAAAAACAGTTTGAGTGAATTGGCAGTTTTTGAAGGAGACATTATTAAGGACACAAGAGCAAACTATCCCACTGCATATAAAAAATAGGAAGTATGGCAAGAGAGTGTGCTGGCTTAACCAGGAGATCTTCAATGATCTGAAACACACACAGACACACGACTCGTGCAAGAAAGTTTCGAGTCCTAGGTGGAACTTCCACTTTGCCCCTCCCAGCCCTGCGGCAGCTCCCTGCCCCCTCCGCCAGCAACTTCCCCCACCCCGGGGAGCCGTGCAGCACCTCCCCACCCCAGCTCACCTCTGCTCCGCATCCTCCTCGAGCACGCCGCCCTCATTTTAATTCTCCTCCCAAGTTTGCGGCGCCAAACAGCTGATTGGCGCCGCAAGCCTGGGAGGTGGGAGAAGTGGAGCAGTGACTGCGTGCTCGGAGAAGAACTGCTGTAAAAAAAAATTGGGGACACTGCTTTTTGGTGCCCCCTAATCTTGGTGCCCTAGGCAACCACCTAGTTCGCCTTAATGGTAGCATTGGCCCTGCACACACGCACTCCTACAAAAAGTGGAAACTCGGTCAAATTGCAAAGGGTGAATATAAAGAAATAACACAAGTATGTAGGGACAAAATTAGAAAGGTCAAAGCACAAAATGAAATCAGATTAGCTAGAAATATAAAGGGTAATAAGAAAACATTCTACAAATACATGAGAAGCAAGAGGAAGACCAAGGGCTGGGCAGGCCCGTTACTCAATGGGTAGGGGGGGAACAAAAACAGAAAATGTGGAAATGGCAGAGGTGCTTAATGACTTCTTTGTTAAGGTTTTCATCAAGAAGGTTGGTAGTGATTGGCAGGGCCGACTCCAGGGTTTTTGCCACCCCAAGCGGTGGAGGAAAAAAAAAAGAAGCTGCGATCGTGATTGGCGGCAGCTCCACTGCGCTGCTTTCTTCTTCAGCGGCAATTCAGCAGCAGGTCTTTCCCTCCAAGAGGGACTGAGGGACCCACTGCCAAAGAGCCTGACATGCCGCCCCAGCACCTGGGCCACCCCAAGCACCTGCTTGCTGAGCTGGTGCCTGGAGCCGGCCCTGGTGATTGGACGTCTAACATAGTGAAAGCCAGTGAAAATGAGGTAGGATCTGAGACTGGGAAAGAAGAAAATTATTGACACAAGTTAGATGTCTTCATGTCAGCAAGGCCTGATGAAATACATGTTAAAATACTGAAGGAGCAGACAGAGGAAATATCTGAGCCATTAGCAATTATCTTTGAAAACTCATGGAAGAGGGGAGAGATTCTAGAGGACTGGAAAAGGGCAAATATAGTGCCAATTTATAAGAAGAAGAATAAGGACAACCCGGGGAATTACAGACCAGTCGGTTTAACGTCAGTACCTGGAAAGCTAATGGAGCAAATAATCAAACAATCAATTTGCAAACACCTAGAAGATAATAAGGTGATAAGTAACAGTCAGCATGAATTTGTCAAGAACAAATCATGTCAAACCAACCTGAGAGCTTTCTTTGACAGGGTAACAAGCCTTGTGGATAGGGGGGAAGCAGTAGACGTGGTTATATCTTGACTTTAGTAAGGCTTTTGATACTGTCTTGCATGACATTTTCATAAACAAACAAGGGAAATACAATCTAGATAGAGCTATTATAAGGGGTGTGTGTGCATAACTGGTTGGAAAACCATTCCCAGAGAGTAATTACCAGTGGTTCTCAGTCAAGCTGGAAGGGTATATTGAGTGGGGTCTCACAGGGATTAGTCCTGGGTTCTGTTCTGTTCAGTATCTTCATCAATGATTTTGATAATGGCATAGAGAGTACATTTGTAAAGTTTGAAGATGATACCAAGCGGGGAGGGGTTGAAGGATAGGATTAAAATTCAAAATTATCTGGACAAACTGGAGAAATGGTCTGAAGTAAATAGGATGAAATTCAATAAGGACAAATGCAAAGTACTCCACTTAAGAAGTGTCAACTGCACACATACAAAATGGGAAATGACTGCCTAGGAAGGAGTAATGCAGAAAGGGATCTGGGGTCATAGTGGATCACAGGCTAAATATGAGTCAAAGGTGTAACACTGTTACACAAAAAAAGCAAACATCATTTTGGGATGTATTAGGAGGAGTATTGTAAGCAATACATGAGAAGTAATTCTTCTGCTCTACTCCACACTGAGTAGACCTCAGCTGGAATATTATGTCCAGTTCTGGGTGCCACATTTCCAGAAGGATGTGGACAAAATGGAGAAAGTCCAAAGAAGAGCAACAAAAATGATTAAAGGTCTAGCAGTGCTGTTGCTATCCCATTGGGGGTCCTAAGCAGGAATATTCCCCTCCCCCAACACATTCTAATAATTAATAGGAGGCTCCGTTGAGCTGCTTGTGGCCCTAAGCAATTGCTTAGTCTGCTTATCCCTAGTGCTGGCTCTGAGGTCTAGAAAATGAACTCTGAGGAAAGATTGAAAAAATTGGGTCTGTTTAGTTTGGAGAAGAAAAGACTGAGGGGGGACATAACAGTTTTTAAGTACATAAAAGGCTGCTACAGGGAGGAGGGTGAAAAATTGTTCTCCTAAATCTCTGAGACTAGGACAAGAAGTAATAGGCTTAAATTGCAACAAAGGAGATTTAGGCTGGACCTTAGGAAAAACTTCCTAACTGTCAGAGTAAGTTAAGCATGGGGCCAAATTACCTAGGGAGCTAAGTTCACTCTAAACTGAGCGACTGTGCAACAGGCTATCAAGGGCTGCACAGGCAGGGAGAGGCACCTCTCCCCTGGCCATGGCCCCGGCCACAGAGCTGCCCCAGCGGGGAGAGGTGCTCTACCCTGGCCCTGGCCCCGGCCCCAGAGCTGCCCCAGTGGGGAGAGGCGCTCTCCCCTAGCCCTAGGCTGCTGCGGTGAGAGAGGGATGGGAGGAATTCTCTGTCCCCGCCACAGCCATGGGGCAGCCTACACCCCAAACCCCTCATCCCCAGGCCCACTCCAGAGCCCATACCCCCAGCCAGAGCTCTCAGCCCCCCATCCCAACCCTCTGCCCCAGCCCTGAGCCCCCTCTCACAGTCCAAACCCCTCATCCCCAGCCCCACTCCAGATCCCTCACCCCCAGACCCCCCACACCCAACCCTCTGCCCCAAGCCTGAGCCCCCTCCCACACTCCGAACCCCTCAGCCCCATCTGGCCACACATCACCTCCATATTGGTGCACACAACAAAATTCATTCCGCACATGGATGTAAAAAAATAGAGGGAACGTTGCTAGGGAGGTTGTGGACTCTCCGTCTTTGAAGGTTTTAAAGAACAGGTTGGACTAACACCTGTCAGGCATGGTCTAGTTATTACATAGTCCTGCCCTGAGTGCAGGGGACTGGACTAGATGACCTGTCAAGATCCCTTCCTAACCTACACTTCTATTATTGTGTGTGTGTGTGTACATAGTGTGTCTATCTATGAGACATGCATATATATATGCACAGGAGTTTGGAAAGTGAAATATAAATTATATGTATCCATCCTACATTGATCAGTTATAGATATCTGGCACTTTTTAAAGACATAAATCATATTTCATGCCAGATGTTCAAATGGCCTCCCTCACTGACATTCAAAAATCAAGGCTTGGGGTAACATTTTTAAAAGCAACTAATTGGCTTGGGAACCTAAAGGTGCGAAAGTCAATGGGACATGGGTGTCTATGTGTTTAAGGCCATGATAGTGGCACAGCTGTACTGATTGAGATGTGCCACTGTAAGACCGCTTGTGTAGCTGCGTTATTCTGATGGAAGAAAGCTCTCCCGTCGACATCATAAAACCACACCAACGAGCAGTGGTAACTGTGTTGGTGGGAGAGCATCTCCTGCCGACATAGTGCTGTGCACACACATGAGCGCCTATGCCATCAAAATGTGTGTCACTCGGGTGGGTTTTTTTCAGAGTTTTACTGACATAAGTGCTAGTGTAGACATAGTCTTATTCACTTCTGAAAATCTGACTTAGGCTTCTGTGTCACTTAAATGCTTTTGTAAATGCTTCCCTTGGTCACACAACATTTGTATTTGTACAAGCATATGGTTTTACCTGCAAATTTGGAAGGCTTAGTTATGTGTGCACTTTGAAAACGTAGCTCTTATTATTTGTTCAGATTACTCATTTTTCCTTGATGGAGACTGCCCCCACAGCTTACACAGATTTTTTAAAAGTAAGCGACCTTGCATAGTATCTTCTGCCTTTTGAAGTACATGTGAGCCTTTTTCAGACAAAATGACCTGGCAATTTGGAAAACTATAGCTAGGCTATAAGTATATTTCATATTTTTTCTTTTGTAAATAACTGGCTTGTCTTAGTTCACTGTGGGCTTCTTCCATGGTCACATCAAAGCCTAGAAATCCTACTGAAGCTTGAGCTGAAACTGCTGTTTTTCCTAGGTTCAGGAAAGAGCACATCCATAAATGGCTATATTGATAATCACGTGTTTCATCAGCACACTTGTGATTTAGAGTTGGATTAAATTTTTTGGTCAAATTGTAAATTTGCTGAAAAATGAAGTTTCAGGGCAACCAAAACTATTCCTAAATTTGGGCTGAATTTAGCAGAGAATTTTTGGCTGAATAAAAAAGGGAAAAAAGTTGAAAAAGTCAAAATAGTTCTTTTTACATTTTTGAAAGGAAATGTTTTGACTTCATTTTGAAACAGTGTTTTGTTTAGAAATTTAGCTAGATTTTTTTTTTTTTACATTTTTTTAAAGGGTAACTCCCCCTCCAAATGTAACAAGATGACATTTTTTTTTTGTTTCAGCAAGATAAATAAAATTGCAACCTCAGTTTGAAACAAACGGAGTTTTCCCCCATTTTTCAGCCACTGAACTGCAAAATCAAATAATTCACTCAGCTCTACTTGTGATACTTCGCTGTGTCACCTTATTGGATCTTTGAGTGGCTTCAGATGCACATTGAATAACTGAGTGACAACTGTCTGCCTCAAAAGAAAATGCTGAGGGGCCAAACCAGTTTGGTTATTATACGTTGTGCCACAGCATCACGAGTGGCTGAAAAGTCCAATTCTCAAGCAACAGTCCTTACCACAGATAATGCAGGCAAAAAACCATGGTGCCAGAAAGTGAAGCTGGTTCACTCCTAGCACTTGAGGCCTGCTATGCTTTCCCCATCACTCTCTTTGCTTTCCTGTCTTACAACTACCTCTCTTGCCTCTTTTACTCCCTGAGGCAGCACTGCCTTCCAGTGTAGCATGTTGCTAGCTGCATCTTCCCGATGCAGAGTTTGCGACATGGATGTTGAAAGTTTTCAAATCTGAGGCTTCGTTGTCCCTGGGGCCTTGGAGCACTCACAGGTTCTCCATGCAGGAGATCATTTGAATAACAAAGGTGGTAAACATGGTCCCTGTGGGACTACATACAGAATGGTCCTGGAGGCTACTCAGTAATTATTCATCATTGCTAATTAAAATTTAGAGGCACAGTTTTACCCTAATTACAAATGGTAAACTGTTTGGGAAAGGAATATTGTGAGTTACTGCTCTGACTGCCATTGTTTGCTAGAACGGGTAGACTATTTAAAAAAAATGTTGAAAAATTTAATTTCCTGATTATAATGTTCTTATCAAATAAGTTGTGAGATGAAATGGAACTGACAGAAATATTAGTAGAAGAAGTTATTCAAGTGCAAAATAGCAAAATTTGTTTAATTCTTAGTGAAAAATAGTCAACTACCTTTTATTCTTTACAAAGGGCATAAAGGTTTCTAGTTAATGCTGGCCAGTACAGTTTGGTAGTAATCAAGATCACATGCTCAAGATTGTGGCCCCAGTTCAGCAAAACGCTTAGGTTTAAGTCCATCCCTATTCAACTAGCCTTTGATCTCCAGCAAGAAACTTAAGCGAGTGCTTAATTTTAAGCATGTGAATAGCCAGAATGACTTCAGTGACACTGCTGATGTGCTTAATGTTAATGGTTTGCTGGATTGGAGCCAGAATGGTTAGCACTTTGCAGGATGGAGTCTCAAAGTACTTAAGCATGTGCCTGAATGCTGTGCTGAATAGGGATTGACTGCTGAACTGGAGCACATACTTAATGCTGTGCTGAATAGGGATTGACTGCTGAACTGGAGCACAAGGCAGATTGTTATAATATCTTTCATGCTGGAAGTTTTATCTGGTTGTAGAAACCACAGAGGCTGGATCCCAGAGCCAAGAATGGAGAGGGAAATTTCTCCAATTAGTATTAGAAAGCTACTTTAACAAAGCATATTGGGACAAGGATTCAGATACTGAATATTATATTTTCCTATTGCTTTGGTCATGTTAAAAATGTCACCCAGGACATGCTGGTGAAAATATGTCTTTCTTCACATCCTGCTCAGAGGAGAGAGGCCCTAGGCAAGAGGGTCATGTCTAGCCAAATGGTTTAATTTGTAATAAGATACCAGTTAAGCATTTCCAGAAGCTGTTTGCTAGTGAGTCACAACTACACAGTCCAGAAACTTCCTAAAGAAAATGGGCTGGAGAAAAATGGAGAGGAGAGACCATCCAGCTGCAGTAAAACAACCCCATAAAAGGCAAATAATTAACTTAACAGTTAAATTTTATATTTTTCAGTCTGATCTGATATTTGCAGCAATGTTGTGAAAGTCACTTTAGACCTTACCATGGTATTGACATTTTTAGACATTGATCTTAGAAATGGTGTGTTTTAACCCGAGAAACTAGATTATAGTAAATAGAACTACTTATTTTTATACTTACAGGCTGTCCCTTACTACACAACCTTTGTGAGTGGTGCAACTTTGTGGGATAGAGGCATTTACCATCCTGCTGTAAGTACTATCTCGGTACCACTGTATTGCATTAATTGTTGTTTTGTATCCGGTGCATGCCTGCTCCACCCATACCAATTCTCCACTCCTGCAGTGATGTTTTGTCTTTAAGTGCTCTGTACGGAAGGGGCCTTGTACAGGCCCACCAACAATGGCTCAGTATCTGACTTAGAAAATATCCTCTGCTTGAGCTATTTCCTCTCCTTGCATTGAGCAAAATGATGTGTGTATTAATTCTGGAATCAGTGAGACACAGTCAAAGATATAACTCAGAAACCACAGCAATGGACATGTCAAAAATAGCTAGGTAGATAACTCAACAGCATTAACACTATCCAAGTAAATAAGTGTCAGCAACTGGAAAGGCAAATGTCGGTTACCAGGGTGATGGATGTTGTAGACAGACAGAACTCAGCCTAGGTATTGCATGGATTCATTATAATAATGTGTCTTGGTACTAGACTAGCTGGACCTATCAAACTGCAATAAGAAAATATTTGACAGGAAACATAATCTTAACTTCTCCCCCTTACCCATACTAGCTAACTGAGGGGTCGGCAACCTTTCAGAAGTGGTTTGCTGAGTCTTCATTTATTTACTCTAATTTAAGGTTTTGCATGCTGGTAATACATTTTAACGGTTTTAGAAGGTCTCTTTCTATAAGTCTATAATATATAACTAAACCGTTGTTGTATGTAAAGTAAATAAGGTTTTTAAAATGTTTAAGAAGCTTCATTTAAAATTAAATTAAAACGCAGAGCTCCCTGGACCGGTGGCCAGGACCTGGGCAGTGTGAGTGCCACTGAAAATCAGCTCGTGTGCCGCCTTTGGCACATGTGCCATAGGTTGCCTACCCCTGATCTAACTCTTTAACTCCTTATTAGCTGAACAGTGTTACTGCAACATCAATACCACACCAGCATACCTGAAACTCATGCTACAACTGTCTTGGGTTTTTTTTTTGTTAGTTTTTGTGCTTGTTTTATTTCTTGCTGTGTTATGGGGCATTCATATTCTGATCAGATTTTGAACTGCTGTTGGTCACATTATTGGATAGCTCTCAAACTTCCAATCCCTTAAATACCGCCCCCCAAAAAAAGGATTATAAAACAATACAAATCCACCCACCCCTGAACAAATAAAACCTTGGAGTGCTCACTCTGTGTAATCTTCCTCAGTATTCTCTAGTATTATCACCTTTACCATTTAATGTACTGTTCAGATGTCTATATACAGAGTATTTTAGGACTGTATAGATATTGTGATATTGATTTTATTATTCATCTGCTTGCTAAGAATCAAAATCAGCAGTATAGGTGTAATTTGCTCTTCAGTAGAGCTACAAAGCACAAAAATTACAAGAATAATTTCATCTTTCTCTTTCAAATAAAAATAAATAGCTGAGTTCATCAAGGAAATTGCTGACCTGCTTTTTCTTTCATTTGCTAATGATCCCCCTTTTCAGTGAATTAAGCTTGAGCCAACTGATTTCTCTGAAATGTGTACACGTACACCTAGCAAATTAATGTAAGTATGCCTATGAAGATGGTAGCCATAGGCCAGTGCTTTTCGTTGCCATGGATCCATTGCAGGCCTCTCTGATTGTAGCTTGTTAGGGCTTTGTTTATACAAGTAGGAACGGAGGAAAAATGGTTTTCAGCTATTTTTGTAATTTACATTTTAACAGTTCTAATTGTACTAATTTCCTCCCTATTTAGTGTGCATGGTAAGGACAGTAACCTTCAGTGATGACCACATGGTTCTTAAAGTTCAAGCCAAAGGGCTATGCTTTGCCCTCATTTATTTTCTGTGTGACCTTGGGAGTAAAGGGTTATAATTGATGATAGAAATTTAGCCCCCAAAGTCTCTTTGTGCGGAATAAATAGACCTAGCAACTTACTTTATCTTAGACTCATTACATCCATCTGGAAGGTCATCTACAAACATGTTCCTTTAGTGTGAAGATTACAAAAACAATCACTTGAATTGTATTTTCTCCCTGTCTTGACCACCTATGATGCTTGGGAGATTTTTGCCAGGGAACCAACCCGACTGTTTCTTTCAAAATACTCTGTTCATGTTTATGTTAAGTGTCTGGCATATTTCTGAGAAAACTTTGAGGCTTCTGTGATGACCACAGTAAGGTATCAAACACTTGCAGCACGAGTAGCTGAGCTAGTTCCACTGTCAGTACTGTGGGAGGACGTCATAGGGACACAATGACCCTGAAAGTCTAGCATTGTAGGCTTCTGGTTTAGATTACTGCTCAGAGAGAAAATGACTGTCTAGAACAGCACCATCTATGTTGCCTGCTTGTAGGGCCTGTTGTGAGGGATATGAAGTGTGTGAAATCCTGCAGGGAACTGAGGAACCAGTATTATGATACATTGCCTTTTTGCTGGTCCGATAGTTACCTGCGCTAAAGGATCTGCAGAAATCTCTCCATGTTTCCTGGCTGTATCTGTATCCTAGTAGGAATTCACATGCTTCATATCTTTCACTTTCTCTTTCTCGATATAGATAGCTACTGTACATCTAGAGAGATATTGGACCTTATTCTGCCACCACTCTGGCAGTATGAAAGGGCCTTAAAGGGATGTAAAGGTGTCAATATAATTTCTGCCTACTTTAAGGTCCCTTTACACTAATAAAGTGGTTTAAAGGAACATTAGGCTAAACAAGAATCTGTCCCTGAGTGTTTCTAAATATGCTAAGTGGATTGTTTTGTTGTTGGGGTTGTTTTCCATTCTGGCGATGAGCACCATTAACCTGAATTTGGCTAGTTATGTTTAAAATTGTTCCAGATGATCTGTGTCAAAGACAACATTAAGCGCTGTAACTGAAATAAATTTACTTCTGATTCACTATCACTAGTACAAATTAATAAAGAAATAGAGCCTAAGTTTTGTGGCATCTGATATGCCACATTATTTATCATTTATATTATTATTACTAAGTTGTTTGTATGGTGGTAGCACCTCAGAGCCCTAACCATGGACTAAAATTCCATTGTGCAAGGTTCTGTACAAATATGGAACAAAAAAGTAGGCCCTGCCTTAAAGAGTTTACAATCTAAGACAAGAGACAACAGATAAATACGGATGGATGAGGGAGCACAAGGAAACAATGAGACCGTATAGGGCAGCATGATAGGAAGTGGTCTCTGCACACCAGCAGCCAGACCATATATTAAAGTTCTACATGAACTAGGTAGAAAGTTCCAAATTTTGTTTGTTTCCTCTCTTCTTTTATTTTGTTCAGGTAAATCTTGCTGGTGGCTGTGTGCAAATCATAATATGTCCAGTCCAGTAATAGTAATTTAGGTCACATCTTAAATTTTTACTTCCCACAGTCACTAATATGATGTGAATGTATGAGAGTAGCTGCAGAAAACCATTCAGGCAGGTACTGCGCACCGGTGTGTGTAAGGGGGAGGTGAGTAAAGGGGAAGAGAACTGGGCCACACACACCCCTCCTGTGCTGCAGCCCTGGATCATCCAGAACTGCACAGGGCACACACGCTCGGGGGTCACTCGAACCCATTTGGCCTCCTCCTCCCCTCCAAAGCAGGAAGCAGGCAGGGCAGATACAGAAAGCAGTTCGAACAGGCACCTCAGGATGCAGAAGATGTCACCAGACTGCTTTTGGCAGTTTTCACTCTGAACATTGTCTCTCCTGTGTTGATTGGCTGTTTGTTCCCTCCCTCATGGTCTTCAGCCTCTTGTCACTTTTGTGCCTTCCTTTGTCTTTCCATCAAGCTAACCCCTCCTAACATCACCCCACTGAAAGGATTTAAAAACAAATAAAAAAATCACTGAACTAACATGACATTTGCTGTCATTGTTTTGTTCACTCTGTGTGTGTTATACCCCTTCCCTTCCCCTGCATCTGTCTTGTCCATTTAGGTAATAAGCTCTCTGGGGCATGAGCATCTTTTTCTATGTTTGTACAGTGCCTGGCACAATGGGGCCCTATTAGTGGTTGGCCGCTAGGCACTGCTGTAACAATAGATAGTCTGAGTGGGAGTCTAAAGAAAGATCAGGATTTGTCGATGGAAGAATACAGAGATGTTCAAGTGTATATGTGCTTTTACCAAACAAATTCAGTGGTGGGGAAGACAAGGGGGCAAGTGGTTTTATCCCTTATATTATCAACTTCTGGGAGGGATACATGCTACTTTTCTGCCAGTGGCTCATCTTTCTTTCCTCTGTGATAAATATAATCAAAGGATTTAACACTGAGTTCACTTCCTGCCCTACTATAGCTTCTCTTTCTAAAAGTTGCTTTGCTAGTAGAGGACACATTTGCTTGTTCTCCTTTTCCCTTCTATCCTGCAGAGGTACTGCGTGCAACACTGACGTCAACAGATGTGATCCTACAGCCCTTAGGTTTGCATGGAGTTAATATCAGTTGTATATGTAAGGGCTGAAAACCCATCCCCATGATTTAACTCCCTACCATCTGATCCCCGCTTAAAGTAACTAGAATCAAGTAACTTTCTTTGTTGGCTGGGAGAAGCGAGTCCTATACTCAGCTCAGTGGCATTTCTCTGCTTGTCTGTAATATGGGAATTTTTGAATGGTACATCCTAGCAATCCTAGAATTTTCGGGGATGTTCTTGACCTCAGTGGGTGAAATCCTGCTTTTTGTGAAGATTGGAAAATACAAAGATGGAACCGGGGGGACACACAAAGCCTCATGCATCTGCTTAATAGACCCAGCTTCAGCCTCCTCTGTAATTGTTGAGGGATCAAAGACCCAGTTGTTGGCAGTCATTAACACCTTCCATCTCTCAGGTCTGCCCACCCTCCCCATAGAGTTAAAAATGTTCACACCATGAATGACTTACGAAAAGAAATAACAATGTTGGATGGGATGAAGGGGCATAGGGGGCACATAGAATCCCTTGCAAATGGGGGAAAAATGAGAACCTGGGGAAGGGGGCAATGGCGGACACACATAGCTTCTGGTGTAAGGGAGGAGGCGTAGTTACAGGGAGTCCCTGAAATAGAAGGGGAAGAGAGGGTGGCAAATAGGGAACTGGGGGGAGGGAGGGAATGGAGTGGGGTGACTAGATGTCCCAATTTTATGGGGACCATCCTGATTTTTGGCTCTTTTTCTTATATAGGCTCCCCAACCCCCATCTTGATTTTTCACACTTGCTCTCTGGTCACCCTAGAATGGAGAGTTATGTGCAGTGCGCATAGCCTGCAGAAGCAACAAATTGACCTTCTAGCTTAGTTAAACTTTTTAATTTGAATAGCACCTGCTGCAAAATTATCTTTAAAAGGAAATGAGTACTTTGAAAGCTGCAGGTTAGATTCACCTGAACAGAACTTGGATGTCATCAATGCCCATGATCTTGTGAAAAGAACAGGAGTACTTGTGGCACCTTAGAGACTAACAAATTTATCTGAGCATAAGCTTTCGTGGGTTACAGCTACATGATCTTGTGAGCGTTCTGCTTGTGGGCCAATTTTGTGCGGTGCTTGCCATGTTGCAAAAAAGAATGCAACTGTTAAGGAATTTTGCTTGA
Source organism: Chelonoidis abingdonii (assembly GCF_003597395.2). NCBI lineage: Eukaryota > Metazoa > Chordata > Testudines > Testudinidae > Chelonoidis > Chelonoidis abingdonii. The sequence goes on from NC_133769.1 coordinate 106,560,327, forward strand.
GCTGCCTGGAGAGTCTCTTATGGCCACTAGAGGCCACTATGCCACTTGTGCTGCTGGCAACCTTAGTAGCTGCCTGCTGTATTGGGGTGCCCCTGTGCACTCTCAGCAGGACTCTGGAGCAGGTGCAGAATAGCAATGCCTGTTCAGCAGTGTTAGTCCAGTAAGAAGGGGTTAAAGGAAGTAGTAGCCCAGGTGAAGAACCTCTCCTGTAGGTTGGAGATGGGGTTGCTGCTGGTGCTTGCCAGGGATTGGGAGTTGGGGGCTGTGGAAATGGGGGGCTACAGAATCATGCTGGGGTAATGGGGGGATGCAGGAATATGCCAGTTGGGAGTAGGGAGGGGCTGTGGGCAGTTTGGAGGAGAGCAGGAAGATGGTGCACAGGAGAGTTGGGGCCTGTAAATTTGGGTGCACATTTTGTATTAATTTAAGAGTCAATTTTTGACTTGTAATTGTCAAACAAAATCAGGAAGAGATCAAAACTAAACAGGCCAAAAATCACAATTTATCCTTTAAATCTCACAATTTTGGAATTCAAATTTTGGAATTGTGACCTTTGAAGTTGGAAATACTGGAACTCACACAGTAAGTCTGAAAACAAAACTTCCTTCTGGGACTCATCCTGCCGCCATAGTTAGAAGCTCAGGAAGATGCTCCCCTGCAGAGGGTACTCAGGGGCGGCTCCAGGCACCAGCACGCCAAGCGCATGCTTGGGGTGGCAAGCCACTGGGGGTGCTCTGCCGGTCGCCATGAGGCAAGGCAGCCTGCCTGCCGTGCTTGGGGCAGCAAAATGCCTAGAGCCGCCCCTGAGGGTGCTAAATTTTTTTTTTTTAAAGCTTTGGAATCCAGGGTCTGACCTGGACAGTGCGTGGTGGTCAACTGAAGCCCTAGATGCTCCCACATGATGTTCTCTGCTGGGGAGCCAACTCAGTAGATCCTGGCTGAATGAGACATATGTGCATAAAGGGGTAAATGGAGCTCCTGTGGCACGCTCTCACCATTCGCCAGAGTCTGTGGAAGGCCTTCAGTGCAAACTGTGTAGTGGAGTTTTGGGACTGACTGGAGATCTTTCTTTCTTTCTGTGGCAAACTCTTAACCTTACTTATCGTAGAGATGTTATACAGAAAGAATGGGCAAGAGCAGCATTAACTGGCACTTTGCACTCTCTGAGCCCCCAGGAGACTCACAGAGTACCATTACAGTAGGGAAACTCCATGGCAGCATTGCCACTGAGCTGGCAGTGTTGTCTGTGCAGAGTCAGAGCCTGGATACTAACGCAGAGGGGCTTTCACTGAGCATGGCTGCCTTGGGGCCTGGACTTCTTTGGGGTTCTGTCTGAGGGAGAGGCCTTGCCTCCTGTTAACTGGCGCAGACTCCTTCTCTTTGCATGAAGAAGAGTCTCACCATGTGAGTTTAAATTCAGAGTTTTTGTGATTAATTTTTCCTCATCCATGTCTTTGAGTCAAAGGAGGTCATATGGCCCAGAAAGTATGACGGAGAGCCAGTGGGCGTTTCTTTGTAGTGACTTCTCCATTGAAGGGTGTTCTCACTCTGCCAGTGGATACTAAATATCTCTTGTAAAAAATAATTTGCACTCTTCCACAGAGACTTGAAAAATAACAAACACTCCCCGTTGTTCAGACATGAGCCTACAGTTTGTTGGCTCCACAGCTGTAGAGCTGGCCATCCAGCAGAGGGAGCTAACAAACCCTGCTCCTAGCATTGTGCTGCATCATGGTTCAACTAAGGTTAGAGAGAAGAAATGCTATCTGCTGTGGCGTGCTGTTTTCAGAATTACAAAACATACTCTCTAATTGGAGTGAATGCCTTGTAATTAATAGCAGTGTGGTTCACACCCAAGCAGGCAGTCCACATGAGGGATGGTTGGGAATTTTTCAGCAAAACATTTTTTCATTGGAAAATGCCAATTTGTAGAAATTGGAAGTTTCTGAGGAAACATTCCAACAAAACTTTAGTTGGGAGGATTTCTCAGGTCCAAGGTAGAATTTTTTGGGGAGAAATGGGTGTGGGGAAGAGAGAGAGACTGACCCACCTGAGAATAGCTAGTGGTTAGGGAAGCCTGGGTTCAAGTCACTGCTCTGCCTGATTGGGACATCCTAGGTGAGTGCCCTGGCTATTGGCTATTTTTAGGTGGATCTGTCTCTGGGCTTTGTTGTGGAAAATTTTGGAAGGTCTAGTTTCATTTTGATGCAGAATGAAAACAAATGTCCAAACCCCAATTATTATTATTATTGTTATTTTTTTTGCAAAACTGAATTCTTGTTTTCCAGTGTGGAAGTAGGGAAGGAACTGACAGGGATTTGTAGGGGATATTAATGCATGATAGTCTGTTAGCAAGAGTCAGGCTAGCTGTTAGCAAGAGTCAGGCCAGCGGTAACCCTAATAACGCGAGATTTGTAGAAGCGAGGATGGTGTGAGGCGAGTGGGAAAGTACTGTGTGAGAAGTTGTTGCGACCTTGCACTGATAACAAAATATGTAGACTGGTGTCGAGTAGAAGTGAGAAAAATAAGATGCAGCTGTTGCATATTATTGTCTGTAAAAATGGTATAAATGCTTGCTGTAATTGTTTACCTGTTGAGGGACCTGTCCGGGACTGGGGCGACCCTGTGTCCTAGGGCACTTTCTCCCTCTTTGCAATTGCTTGAGCAAATAAAGTATATGATTTTGCTGCACCCAAACAAAACGTGAGAACTGAGTTTTTCTCCGACACCAGCCAGCCCTTGTCTCTATTTCCGTAACCTCGTACCCACCAGGATCGATTCAAGAACAGCAAGGGCTCCAGGAGGAATTGCTTAGCTTGGGGCCCCTCCTAAGAGATCATTCCATCATTCATACATTATAAACATATACAATTAGCAAAAACTTCATCTGTAAATTTTCTTGTTACTCACAGATGGGTGTGGGATAGGGGGATGGTGGAGGCTTGATGGGGGTGGGCTGAGAGGACTGGGAATGTAGAGATGGGCAGGCTGGATGGGAAGATGGCTGAGTGAAAAGGGCATTTAGGGGCAGGTAGCAGCAAGGAAGAGGTAATGGCGGAGGAGGTGCCTTACTGGGGTAGCATGAAGCCACTTGGCGGGAGGAGGAACAGGAACAGACCCTAGGTAGGTGGGCCCAGAGGAATGTTTGCTTGTGATAGAAAACCCAAAGAGGATAGAGAAGAAGATGTGCCTTTGGGCAGGAGGTGGGGCTTGGAGGAATCCTCGCTTGGGACAGGAGTTGTCTCCTGGAGGCAGAGAGGCTGTTCCACTTGGAGTATCATAGCAATGGTAAGAGGGGCTGCAGAGGAAGCTCTACTAGGCCACAACAGCTGAAGGGGGGGAGGAGCAGAGTCAGGGAACAGGGGCCTTGAAGGAATCTCAATGAGAACAGTCCATGGAGGTTGAGGGTGGGAGAGAAATCCCAGCCCAGGTCAGGCATGGGTTGAGGAAACTGGAAGCTAGGGAAGAAAGAGGATATTGATACACTTTCCCTCTTATGTATCTCCTGGCCCAGAATCCCCATTTGTCTTGCTTGGTTTTGGTTGGGTTTTGGGTTGGGCTTGCAGTTCTGGGAAGCTCCAAACAATGGGTCAGGCCTGAAGGCTGTGGGTCTAAAATGCATAGAATGATAGGTTTGGCTTGGTACTCTAGCACTTAGGACCAAGGTGGTATATTGGGAAGTAGCAAACATGCACAAAACCCTTGTGCCCTATGCAAGTTTGCCCTATACAAGTTTGCCCGGTGGGCATCCCTCTGTGACTTCAGGTTGTGTGGCATGTCAAGTCTGGCCCTATTGCTGCTCGTGGTCTGTTGTTGTTGTTGGTTGTGTAAAAGCAGCAGAGAATCCTGTGGCACCTTATAGACTAACAGACGTTTTGGAGTGTGAGCTTTGTGGAGTGAGTATAAGATAAAGACCCACTGCGTCTGACGAAGTGGGTATTCACCCACGAAAGCTCACGCTCCAAAACGTCTGTTAGTCTATAGGGTACCACAGGATTCTCTGCTACTTTTATAGATCCAGACTAACACGGCTACCCCTCTGATTATTGGTTGTGTTGTCTCAATTTAGGCTGTAACTTCACAATGGAAAGTCTTGTCTTGGACATGAAAAGCCCAATGCATACATAGGTGGTTGCAATTAAAGGGCCTGACTCTTTGTTACCTTCTCCTTAATATAATTATTTGCACCAGTGCAATGTGAGTGCAAGGCGGGTGTAAAACATCACCTGTCTGATGTGTTAATGTTTGTGTTGTTATAAAATGCTATCCAAGATTCAGACCCAGCCTTTTTCTATCAAATTGCCCATTTTTAGCTGTTTGAGATTTTCCCGTATATACGCTGGGGAGCACAAATAACACTGGAGGTAATTTGAAACTGTTGGACATTTTTAAAATGTTACCACTATATAGTACTACATATTCTGCTGTTCCTTAACCCACTTTTCCACCGCCAAGCTTTATGGTGCTTGAAGTTTCTGCTGCTGAAGTCTAATGAAATGGAGGAAGCAAACCTAATGAATAAATAAAATTTAAGATAAACTTTTCTTTCCTTGTTGTTTGCACAGCCTGTAGAAATCTGCAATGCATTTTGTCAGCATTTATATGGGCTTTTTAATTAAAAATCTTTGCATTTCTTGCAATACTCGTTAATCTGGAGACCACTCCTACTCTATTGAAGTTGCTACTGATTTTAGAGGAACAGGCCTGGAACCTGTTTCTGCTCTCTGTGGCCTAACTTCTGTATTTCATTATGAGATATTATTACTGATTTGCAGTGTGGTAGCACCAAGGAGCCCCGACCATGGACCAAGACCCCAGTGTTCTAGGTGCTGTACAAATGCAGAAAAGCCCCAAAGAGTTTACAATCTAGGTAACTTATTAAATCTAATTCTATAATTGTAACTTTGAATATCTCTAGCTAATATATTCTAAGATATTTATTGGCTTGTGAAGTGCCTTTACTGTTGCTGGACCAAGTTTTATACATAAACCCTCACATTCTGAAAAGCTGCATCAGAAATCTAATATTTGTCTAATGACACCATTGACATCACTTTTACGTTTCCTTTAAGGCTTGTAGGAAATGCCTCAGATACACAAGTAACATAATATTTGGCTATTTGCAGATGAGATTGTCCTTACTAACATATGGAATATCAAAACGTGACAGACTATATTAGTTTAATGTTTCTAGTGTGATGACCACCAGGGAAAAAAGGCTAACAATGTTGATATTTAAGAACGTGCAATTAGCCTTTAAAATTAGCCACCTCATTAAGATCAGTGTGGAAAGTTTGTATTACTTTTGGTTTTGAACCACCGTTTAGTTCAGTTTACATTGTTGGGGTTTTCCTCACAACCAGGAAGACTGGAAAGTTAGGCCCAAATTTTCAAAAGTGACTTCTAATTTTGAATTCCTCAAATTTTAGGTTTACTTTAGACATCTAGGGGCTGACTTTCATAGGAGATGAGCACCAACAATGCAGTTAGTATTCAGCTGAAATCTGAAGTAAATCTGAAGTCAATGGAGCTACTCTGGATTTAAACAAGTGCCTAAATTAGCCCCAGTGTGTTACTTGTTCCTTTGGGCTCAGATTTTTAAATTACCTCTTAGGGTATGTCTGCACTGCATATTAACCTCTGGCTGAGACTTAGGGCAGATCTTCACTACCCGCCTGATTGGCAGGTAAAGATCAATCTATTGGGGATCGATTTATTGCATCTCATCTAGATGTGGATAAATCAATCCCCAAATGTGCTCCCCATCGACTCCAGGACTCCAGCTCGTGAGACGCGAAAGCGGATTCAACAGGGGAGTGGCAGCGGTCGACTCGCCGCTGTCCTCAGGGCCAGGTAAGTCAATCTAAGATATGCCAACTTCAGCTACGCCATTTGCATAGCTGAAGTTGTGTATCTTAGTGTAGACCAGGGCTATGTTTTAAGCCCAAACACCACTACCATTCACACACAAAGCCTTCTGACTCAAGTCAGAATCCTCTCAGGACTCAGACCTGTGAACTCACTTAGGGCTGAGTTCCACTGTCGCATGGGTGCAAGCCCACTCATTTCACAGTGTGGCAGCTACTGCTCAAGCCTGGGGTCACCATGCTTGTGTCCAGAGAGCCTGCCAATGCTATCCCACAATCCCCTAGGCCTGTGTCTCCTGGTCCTTCTATGCCCATACTTCCCTCTTGATACAATGGCATAATTACGAATACTATGTCATTCTCTCCCTCCATTGCATTGTGAAGTCCCATTATGAGGGTGCACACAGCATCCCTGACTTCTGTTGCATGTGTGAATCCTGCCCTGGTAAATAATTGGTGCACTTTCTGGTCCAGCAATCCATCCGTGTCTTGATTCCACTTCTGGGAAAATGGCTCACTTTTGTCCTTACAGATGTTGTGCAGTGCACAGCAGGCCACAAAAATGCAGATGGCATCCAAATGGTTTTGAAGGCAGAGATTTCAGTCTGCCCAGTGCACATACCATCATCCTCCTACAGCTTTTGAACATGTAGTTGATCCTTCTTTTTTCTGTTCAAGCCCTCTGTGATCAGAGTACAGTTTCATAAGCCATGGCAAAAGGGTTTGTGGGGTCCACTAGAATAACAGTGAGGACAGTGACTCCATTTATAACAATATTTGGTGGGAATAATGTCCAACCTTGTCCATGAAGGTAGAGTCCCGATCTCAGTAAAACCCTGGCGTATTGCATTCTGCCAGTACACCCTATGTTGGTGTCCATGAATCTGCATCTGTGGTTGACCAGAGCCTGCATAAGGATGGAGTAGTGCCCTTTGTGATTTATGTACTCGTGTTCCTTTTGGAGGGCAGTCTGTGAGCATGAGCGTCTCATCAATAGCCTCAGCACAGTTTGGAAACCCCATTCTCATAAAGCCAGCAATTATTTCAGGAACATTGTTTATGGCCAGCACCTTTGGATAAATCACAGTCCTGGTCACCTCTCAAACCTCCACCACCGCAAGCCCTGCAGCTGACTTGTCAACACCAACCTGGTTAGCCATTGACTAGTAGCAGTCTGGGATAACCAGCTTTCAGATGGCAATAGCAACCTGTTTCTGGAACAGTATGGAGGATTAGGGCAAGCTGATCACAGAGCTCCTTCACATGAAAGTTCTGGAGCCCCTGCTGGTCATCCCATGTCTGCATGACAATGTGATCCCACCAGTCTCTGCTTGTGACTGGCCTACATATGAGGAATCTATGATTATAACAACAGGCATGAGCAGCATCAGCTGCCATGTTAGTACCCCTCTCTGAGGGGTGCCTTTGATAGGACAAATGCAGTTGCCTACATGTCCACCAGCATCTGACAGATGTCCTGCCCGATTCCCAAAATAGGAGTGAAAACATGAGCAGAAGATCTTCCATTGGTCTTAAGTCCATATTGCTGGCTCCAGTCACAGGGAATGTGCAGATCTCAAAATGGTTCCGCTGGATATGTTGATGGGCTTCAGGATGAAAAGCCAAGTTCTGTCATAATACACCATGAACCAAGGCCTAGAGCAGCTCCAGCTAGCAAGGGCAGAAGAACCCTGGAATACACCCCAAGAACCAACAAGGTCTGACGTGGGTTTGTGTAGTGCAGTATGGACGCATCGGCACAAGTGTGAAGATCACACAGCACTGCAGTGTGAACACTCAAGTGCGAGTTTGGAAAAACAGGTCCGCAGACATGAGTCCCATAGTCTTGGGTTTATTATGCAGTGTAAACATGTCCCAGAGGATTTAGTCAAATTTGTGTAGGGTGGGATTTTCAAAAATGCTGAGCATTGGCCTAAATTTGTTCCCACTGAAGTCAAATGGCAGCTTTGAAACTCCCAACTGTACTGAACAATTAGGCTGTAACATTGTTAATTTAGTGTAGTTGTGTTTGGATATTGCACATTGTATTACCTTAAATTGTTCTGAGTAAAACAAAAATGAAATACAAATATTAGAAGCATCATCAAAGATTGCTCTCTAAACAGTAGTCTAAATGATTGTGAGAGTAAAAAATATGATGAAAGAAAATTATTGGAAAACTGATCTAGTTACCAATTAACTGATGGACAATTAAACTATAGAATGTTTCTCTTCAAGGGAATAAATCATACATTATAAACATAAAATATTAGGAAATTACCATATAGGGTTATGTGCGGTTACTCCATATCATATGATGTGAAGGAAATATACAATAGAGAACGAGATGCATGGACCAAAAAAAAAAAAAAGCATAATCTTCCCTCCAGGTATAAGTGACTCAGATTCAGATAAGAGGCAGGTTCTTTGAGAATGCTCCCTTTCAGAAATTACTCTCATATAAAGTATCTTCATCTCAGCTGGGGTCTGAAGGGTAGCCAGTATGCACTAGCTAATCTTCAAACATGTAGTGGTGACAGCATGTGAACAACCCGCTGCGGCTAAATCAGATAGTCTGGTTCCAAACCCCACTTTCTATTAAGCTGCTGTGCAGACTTACAGGGTTGATCTGTCAAGGCTCTAAAAGTATAACTGTTTAAAATTACAGCCATCCTTGATAAACAGTACACCAGCATACTAGTGAGTGAGGGATGTAACCAGACTGGGACACCCAGCAGTCCCTGGGGTTCTAATTTTACATTTCCACACATCTAGGTAATATTAATACATAACAGCTCTATGTTTCCCCACTGCCCCCCATCCATAGCTCTCAAAGCACTGTACAAAGGAGGGTTGGGAATCGTTTATCCCAGTTTTACAGATGGGGAAACCAATGCACAGAACTAAAAGTCAATTAGCATAGTCCTCTTTGAAACAGGACTGCATTACCACTAACTAGGCACCTTTTGGTTTGCTCCAGCAGTGTCCCCATAGGGCAGTTAGCAGCATAGCTTTGGCGCACTCTGCAATTCACACCTCCATCATCTGCACTGCAGCGCAGGGTAGGCAAGCCCAAAGCAGCAGCAGTAATAGTGCATTTTTTGGATTGATAATCAGTGACATGTTAATGAGTGCTGAATCTTTACATTAGAAATTAAGGCTTTAGTTCAAGAGGAAATCAGAGATTTCAGATTTTGAAAACAGATGACGCCATAGTGTTTCATGGCCTGGATTCTATGGAATAAGTGCTAGAAGGTGACGCTCTTGACCCTACTCATAGAGGCACTTTGAAGGCTTTCAGAGCCAGACTAACTAAACTCCTGTGACTTAAGAAAGCCACATCTTTAGGGGTTTTGTTTTTCAGGTTTTATTAATTTCATTGTTTGGAGTTTATTTTTAGCAAATTGTGAGGTTTAAGTAGATGTCCCCAAATCAGGGTTTTTCAGGGCTATTCTTTTTGCGTATACTGGCAATGAGTATCTCTCTGTAATGTTTCTGTGATGGTGCTTACTCCGATCACTTGTTAGTCAAAGGGTTAAGAGCCAGATAGTGCTCCTGTGGATTGATAGATTGCCTCATGGCCAGAGGGGTGGGGCTAGATAATCAGTAGACACTTGGGCCATATAAAGAAGCTGAGGGAACTTGGTGGGGGTGGAGGGGAAGACTGCAGAGGAGATAGGTGAGAAACCCACAAAGAGCAGGCAGCCCAGGACAGAAGAGTAGTTAGTTCAGCAGAGAAAGGATAAGCCAAAAGCCAGAGAACCAAAGGTAGGCTGTTTTAAGTACAAGCTGGGAAGAAGCAGCACAGAAGTTCTTGGAGGTAGGAAGCAACTCAGGGAAGCAGAAGGACATTTGAAGAAGCAGACCTAGCCGCTTAATACAGGCGCCATGGCCCGGAACCCGGTCTGAAGCACAGCCCAAGTGTGTGTGTAGGGGGAGGCTGAAGGCTCTTTCATGTTGGGATGTTTTGTGAAGTTTCATGTTGGACCCTTTTGTTATCCCCAATGCGGAATTAACTTTATGTGACTAGATTGGAGAGTTGAGCTATGGAAGACCTGGTGAGAGGCAGATGACCTGCAGCAGGTGATGGAAGTAAGGACATTGCAGTCCCTGACACAAGGGAGAATGATGGGTGACGAGTATACTGCCTCATAGTTCTGTAGTTCATTTTAATGTAGTACTGTTTCAAACAGCTGTACATTAAAGCGTGTTAGAAAACCTTCAGTGCGCACCAGCAGGGTCTACACAATTAATGCACAACATGGTAGTGTGCTTTACAAATCACACCCTGTAGCCTGTGTTACTGCACTGGGTAGACTAGCTCTTAAATACAAGTAACCGTTTTGGGTATTTTTCTGGTGTTTATTGGATAAACACTGATTTCTTTTTTGATATTGAGGGTGTATTATTCGTGTTTATCAGTTAAAACTGAAAATCCAAAGTCCTACATAACTTGTTTGGGTGTGTTCCATTAACAGGCATTTGTTGGGTCATGTTGGTCACAACCTAATAAGTTTCTGACCCTGATTCTCCTTTTTGTCCATGTTGAATTTATATCACCAGGGTGTTGCTGTTGACTATCTCATTTCCATCCAATTAAAAACCAACATTTAAAAATAAAAAGATCACCAAGCCTGATTTTTGTAGGCAGGAAAAGAAGAGGTTTATGTGTTATGTTTGCTTTTTGGAGGTGCTCAGCTTCTATAATGATGAGGACCATGAGTCATAACATAAGAACCAAAGGTCCATTGAGCCCAGTATCCTGTCTTCTGACAATGGCCAGTGCCAGATTCCCCAGAGGGAATGAGCAGAACAGGTAATCATCAAGTGATCCATCCCCTGTCGGCCATTCCCAGCTTCTGGCAAACAGAGGCTAGGGACACCATCCCTGCCCATCCTGGCTAATAGCCATTGATGGATCTATCCTCCATGAATTTATCTAGTTCTTTTTTGAACCCTGTTATAATCTTGGCCTTCACAACATCCACTGGCAAGGATTTCCACAGGTTGACTGTGTGTTGTGTGAAGAAATGCCTCCTTTTGTTTGTTTTAAACCTGCTGCTTGTTAATTTCATTGAGTGACCCCTAGTTCTTGTGTTATGAGAAGGAGTAAATAACACTTCCTTATTTACTTTCTCCACACCAGTCATGATTTTATAGACCTCTATTATATTCCCCCTTAATCGTCTCTTTTGCAAACTGAAAAGTCCCTGTCTTATTAATCCCTCTTTATAGAGCAGTCGTTCCGTACCCCTAATCATTTTTGTTGCCCTTTTCTGCACCTTTTCCAATACCAATATATCTTTTTTTGAGATGGGACGACCACATCTGCACACAGTATTCAAGGTGTGGGCATACCATGGATTTATAGAGGCAATATGATATTTCCTGTCTTATTATTGATCCCTTTCTTAATGATTTCCAACATTCTTTTTGCTTTTTTGACTGCTGTTGCACATAGAGTGGATGTTTTCAGAGAACTATCCACAGTGACTCCAAGATTTCTTTCTTGAGTGGTAACAGCTAATTTAGATCCCATCATTTTATATGTATATTTGGAATTATATTTACCAATGCATTTATCAACATTGATTTTCATCTGCCGTTTTGTTGCCCAGTCACTCAGTTTTGAGAGATCCTTTTGTAACTCTCTGCAGTCTGCCTGGGACTTAACTATCTTGAGTAGTTTTGTATCATCTGCAAATTTTGCCACCTAACTGTTTACCCCTTTTTCCAGATCATTCGTGAATATGTTAAATAGGACTGGGCCCAGTATTGACCCCTGGGTTACACACTATTTACCTCTTTCTATTCTAAAAACTGACCATTTATCCCTAACCCTTTGTTTCTTATCTTTTTAACCAGTTACCAATCCATGAGAGGACCTTCCCTCTTATCTCATGACTGCTTACTTTGCTTAAGAGCCTTTGGTGAGGGATCTTGTGAAACGCGTTCTGAAAATCTAAATACACTATATCCACTGGATTCCCCCTTGTCCACATGCTTGTTGACCCCCTCAGAGAATTCTAGTAGATTGGTGAGGCATGATTTCCCTTTATGAAAACCATGTTGACTATTCCCCAACTAATTATATTCATCTATGTCTGAGAATTTTGTTTTTTACTATAGTTTCTATCAGTTTGTCCAGTACTGAAGTCAGGCTTGACTGTAATTGCTAAGTTCACCTCTGGAGCCCTTTTAAAAATTTGGCATCACATTAGCTATCCTCCAGTCATTTGGTACAGAAGCTGATTTAAATGATAGATTACAGACTACAGTTAGTAGTTCTGCAATTTCACATTTGAGTTCCTTCAGAACTCTTGGGTGAATACCATCTGGGCCTGGTGTCTTATTACTGTTTAGTTTATCAATTTGTTCTAAAACCTCCTCTAATGACACTTCAATCTGGGACAGTTCCTCAGATTTGTTACCTAAAACGAATGGCTCAGGTTTGGGAATCTCCTTCACATCCTCAACTGTGAAGACGGATGCAAAGAATTCATTTAGTTTCTCCACAATGGCCTTATCATCCTTGAGTCCACCATACAGATTCAATTACAGGATTGCATGTTCATTTTTGCAAAGGATTTCATTCTTATATGGGGGGTGGGGGGTGAGGGCAAGAAGGGAAAACCGCTGCTACATCGCTTTAAAACTGCCCCAGTATTGTACTGCTGCTAAATGGCCTTACATTTACCTCTGTACTCCTGAGTTGGTCTAGCAGGATGACCCTTAGCTTGGGCAGTCTTCTCTCTGTTATAACTGAAATAACTAGCACATTCTAAATTTTAATATTCATAACTTTGAAAGATGGAACTAATTTTTTTCCCAAACATGAATTTTTCACCCCTTCTTCACTGAGAATTATGTAACACAACCAGCGTGAAGTGTTTAGCTTCAGTTGTTTTTGAGCCTGTAAACGTGTGGACTCACCCCCACGGCGCCTCTTGCTGGTTGCTTTGGGGAATTAGCTTGATTCCAGCTCAGAGCACCCTCTGCAGGCCGGTGAGCCACCTGTCCTCTGCTGGCCCCCCCGTGTCCCTCCCTGGACCCCAGTGCCCCTTTAACTGGGTCTCCCCTCTCCCAGGGGAACCCCCACCCCACTATCCCCACTTTGCCTCAGTACTGGCTACTGCCCAGTCATTGTCTAGCCCCCACGCCCTGAGGCAGACTGCAGTATCAGCCACTCATCATAGGCAAAGGGGGTTTGGCCTGGCTGCCTTGACCCACCCTCCGGCTGCCCCTCTGCAAGCCTAGTACCTTGGAGGCCTAGAATTAGGCCCTGCAGCCTGGGGAGTTGCTGGCCTAGGGCTTCCCAGCTCCTAAGGCTTTTCCCCCAGCCCTGCCTTCCTTTAGGTCCCCTGGGTGAGTTCCCAAGCAGCCAGGCCTATCTCTCTCTCCAGTCAGAGAGATACTCTCTCTGCTTCTGGCTCTCCTGGCCTTCTTATACAGCCTTGTGGCTCAGTTTGGGGCATGGCCATCAGTCCAGGCTTCTGGCTCCAGCTACGGCCCCTTGCCAGGGCTGTTTTAACCCCTTCTCTCCCGGAGCAGGAGTCCACCCTGCTACAGAGCCATATGAGAGTGAAAAATAGCACATGGAACATAAGCTATAGGAAGGATATTTCCCCTTCTTCCCCCACTGCCGCAGTGCATTAGTCAAACTGCTTAGCCAATTTTGCTAAAACTTTAAAACAACTAACTTTTGGGCTAAGACTATCATCAAGTGAACTTTTCACATCAGAATTTGAATTTGGCTCCTTTTACTATTGATTAAATTATCAATAATCATTGATTTTAATTTAACAAATGCATTCATTATTCCAAATCATTTTGATAGATGGTTCCATGTAGGTCTATTTCAGTTTATAGATTGCCTATGAGCTCATCACCATGACTTGTGCGGAGTGTTCATTGTCAGTGATTTGTCTCCTAAACCTGCTAGGAGTTTTCAGGATCTGATCATTGCTGGCACAAGTATTTGTGCATGTGCTGTGTTGGTAGGACCAGAGGCTTGGATTTGGATTCCACGTTTCACACCATGTGATGGTGTGGTGCAGGCAGGAACAAGAAACACACAGAAGCACATGTGAGTTCTTTAAGAGTAAGTGATTTATTTATGCTATCCGGGAAGAGGGACATCAGTGTCAGAACTACTTCTGGGTGCAGAGAGACCTCCAATGTTAACACTTACAGTGCCTACCATCATAAGTTCATCCATTCACATGAATATTTGGAATACTCTCTGCAAACATTCTCGTGCACAGGCATTCACTTGCACGAATGTTTGTTGAAAGTGAATAAAAAGGCTTGGCAAACACCAGTGAAACATGGTGGGTTTTTTTTAATTCAAATAAATATTTGTTGAGTATTTGTGGTTCACTCCCCACCCCCCACAATATTTGACTTGTTGAGACCAAGCTCAGACCAAGTATACAACATTTCATCTCCAAAAAATCTTTTTTTTTTATGTTATGAGAAAATGAAAAGGGTGGTTAAAATAAAAACTGAAAGTCAGCCTTAACACAGTGTCTATCACAAACATTCTAAAAATGGCTCAGGTATGTGACTCAATTTTTCTAAGAAAATAAATGGACAAAATAGCAGCATTAATTATGGATGTGGCCTAATTTATTAGGTAAAGTTCAAAAATAGTAAAATATAAATGAATACACATGTATCTGAAGTAGTAAACCATATAACATACAATAGTGTAGCACAGGGAGAAACATGTAGTAAGTTTTTCCCAGTTTTTTTCCTTGAGATATCTGTATATGAAGGTATGTTTTCCTTCAAAAGAACAGGCTAAATAGCCTATTAATGCTATGCTTGTAATATTAGTACAAACCCTTTCAAGACAGATTACAGTATTTTGATTCGTTACTCATCAGTATGTATAATTATCGTTTAACAATATTATGAAGGGCTGATGAAGAGAAGCAGGTGTTTAAACATGCAGTGCCAGTAGGTTTGACACAGCGCCTCATTCTTTTTATACGTACTTTTAAAAGACGTCTATTGAAGGAGTGAAAACAGTGGGGCACTGCACAATGGTAAGTGTTTGCTTAAAAAAAACCTCCATATGGTAGATGTTTAGTTAATTTTTAGATCACTTTAAAAAGAATTAACAAGGAAGTTGTTTTTATAATAGTAATATTTACATCAAGAGAAAAGGGAGGAATGCATGTTAGACTTATAGTCAGGTATTGGTATACTCAGATGGACTTTATACCTTCAACATACCTTTTGGACATCAGTATAACTAAATAACTTGTAACTTGAAAAAAGACAATGTGGTGTTTCGTTACCAAATTAATTTCTCTCAGAATGACTGATTGACAGGCTGTGCCAAGTATCATTTCAATCCTCTAATACCCAGGTGTTCTACAGACATTTAAGCACAAGTAATTTGTCTCACACAAAAAGTTTAATTGAATGTGGTGGGACCACTCATGTGAGCAAAGTTACTTTGGGTGCATAAATGTTTGCAAGATCAGGGCAATTAGGAATATGCTGATGAATGTGTTACAAATGCCTAAGAGTAAACAGAAAAACAATTTTTATCTTATGTAGCTAATTATTTCTGTGATGTGGCAACAGCGCTACGGACCAATGTGTGAGTCCTCATCTTTCTATCAGACAAAGTAGTAACCAATCCAGAAGCAGGGTTCTTATGCCCAGTCCCTCCTCCTTCTCCGTGTGTAGGTATGCTTCCCTCCTGAGAACTTCCAGAGTCAGATTTAAAAACTGTATTTGGCCTATACTTCCTAGTTACTTTACTTGATCCTGCCTGCCTCCATTGATATCCTGGTGAGGTGTTCATTCTGGAGTTGTCCCATCACAGAACACAATTAGGGAAAAAGAAAAGAATCTGCTTTTTTGTGATAGAGCAACATCATTATGAATGAATAGGTTTGACTAGCAGTGATGGTATCCAGGGAGGGATGGAGTCAGTGGAGGATATAGAATTAGTGGGGCTCTGTATGCAGCTTCATTTTTCGGGCTTCCCCTCTCCCCAGGATCCAGCCAAGAAAAAGAACATTTTCTCTTATTCCCCTCCCCCTCCCTCGTTTTTCATTTTTTCCTTCCTCCTCCTCCTCTATTATAAGTAACAGGAAGTAACTGAAAATAAAGTGAGGTACTTTGATTGGGGCAGGGGTTTGGCGTGCAGGAGGGGATGCGGTGGTTGGGCTTTGGAAGGGAGTTTGGGTGCGGGGTGTGGGCTCTGGGCTGGGGCAGAGGGTTGGGGTGTGGGAGGGAATGAGGGGTGTGGGCTCTGTGAGGGAGTTTGGTTGCAGGGTGTGGGCTCTGGGCTGGAGCAGGAGGTTGGGGTGTGGGAGAGGTCAGGGGAGCAGTGCTTACCTTGGGCAGCGCAGCTCCCAAAGCGACTGGCACACCCCTCTGTCAGTGGCTCCTAGGTGGTGGGTGCAGGGGGTCTCTGTGTGCTGCTGCCCGCAATCGCTGCCCCTGTAGCTCCCATTGGCCACAGTTCCCAGCCAATGGGAACTGTGGAGTCAGCGCTCAGGGCAGGGACAATGCGCAGAGATGCCCCCCCACCCCAAGGGTTGCAGGTACATGCCAGCCGCTTCCAGGAGCGGTGCTGGTGCGAAGGGAGGCAGCACGGGCAGGGAGCTGCCTTAGCCCTGTTGCGCTGCTGCTGGCATGTCTCTTTGCGCCCTTTGGGGGGAAGGAGGCAGCGATCTCCATGCACTGCCTGGGGTGGGGGCTGTGAGTGGATCCACCTCCCCCCCAGCCAGGGGCACGCAGAAACGTATCAGCAGCCGACTGATTCTGGGAGTGGTGTGGGGCCATGGAATGCAGGTAGCCTGCCTGTCTGAGCCCTGCTGCACTGCTGTCTGGGACTCAGGAGCAGGTTGTCAGATGAGATTTGTCCTGCATTTTGGGGGCCCAGTGCCACTTCTGGGGTCCCAGAAGTAGAGATTTAGTCAGGGGTATTTTTGGTACAAGTCATGGACAGATCAGAGGCTGCGAATTTTTATTTATTGCCTGTGACCTGTCTGTGACTTTTACCAAAAATACCTGTGACTAAATCTTAGGCTTAACTATTATTAACGGTCATAGTGTGATTATTTTGGGGAGGGTTGTTATCAACTTTATTTAAACTAAAAAAAGTATATTTTTTTCTGTACATCTCCTCCTGTATGACTCTCGTTAAAAAAACAATGTGTTAATTAAATTTGAAACTGAAGTTCTTGGAGGAGAATTGTATGTCTCCTTTGTGGTTTTGCCCACATTCTGCCTTATATTTTGCATTATGGTTGTCTTGGATGACGGCCCAGCACATGTTGTTCAATTTAAGAGCACTTTCACTGCAGATTTGGCAAAATACAAAGACGGTACCAATGTGAGATTTCTAAAGATAGCTACAGCACTCGACCCAAGGTTTAAGAATCTGAAGTGCCTTCCAAAATCTGAGAGGGGCAAGGTGTGAAGCATGCTGTCAGAAGTCTTAAAAGAGCAACACTACAATGCAAAAACTACAGAATCTGAACCACCAAAAAAAGTAAATTAACCTTCTGTTGGTGGCATCTGACTCAGATGATGAAAATGAACATGCATCGATCCGCACTGATTTGGATCAGTATTGAGCAGAACCCGTCATAGACTCATAGACTTTAAAGTCAGAAGGGACCATTATGATCATCTAGTCTGACCTCCTGCACAATGCAGGCCACAGAATCTCACCCTCCCACTCCTGTAACAAACTCCTAACCTATGTCTGAGTTATTGAAGTCCTCAAATTGTGGTTTGAAGACCTCAACCTGCAGAGAATCCTCCAGCAAGTGATCCATGCCCCATGCCATCATTAGCATGGAAGCATGTCCTCTGGAATGGTAGTGGAAACATGAGGGTGCAAATACTAGGACTATCAATTAATTGCAAAAGATTAATTGTGATAAAAAAAGGTATTGTGATTAATCACAGTTTTAATTGCACTGGTAAACAGTAGCATACTGTAGTGGGATAGTCACCCTGCTCCTGCCCCGAAGGGGTTAAAACAGCCCTGGGAGAGTGCTGTGGCAGGGGAAAAGCTGAGCTGATTGGGAAAGCAGCCACAGCTGTAGCCAGTGCAATCAGGACCCAGCTGGCCCTTATAAGAGGGCAGTGGGCCAGAGGAAAGGAGCCTCTCTCCCTAGCCTCTTGAGAGAGAAGGACCTGGCTGCCTGGGAAGCTGAGGACGGTACCTAGGGTAGAGCAGTGCTAGGGAAGGGCAGGGAGACCTGGGGAGCTCCAGCCTAGCTAAGCCCCAGGCTGCAGGCTGAGTTGAGGGCCCACAAAAGGGTACTAGGGCTGCAGAGGGGCAGCTCAGGCATAGGCAGTGATGGCTGGTCCAACCCCCCCTTGCTGATGATGAGTGGTTTATAGACTTCAGTCTGCCCCAGTGAGTGGGGGCTAGATAGTGACTGGCAGTAGCCACTGAGACAAAGTGGGGATAGGGGGTTGGGGGTTCCCCTGACAGGGGAGGCCCAGAGACTGTGGGTTGCTGCGGTGGGCAGAACCCCTGGGTAAAGGGCACTGAGGTCCAGGAGGGACACGGGGGCCAGCAGCAGGTGAGACATCAGCTGGCAGAGGGCGCTCCGGAGCTGGAAAAGAGCTAATTTCCTGGACAACCACCAGGAGGCGCCTTGCCAGTGAGTCATTGCCCCACCACACATACCAATTGAAATTTATTAAATATTTTGGATGCTTTTCTATATTTTTATATATATTCTATTCTGTGTTGTAATTGAAATAAAAAAGTGTACTAAAACAAAACAATGTAAAACTTCAGAGCCTACAAGCCCACTCAGTCCTCCTTTTTGTTCAGCCAATTGCTAAGACAAAGAAGTTTGTTTATATTTGCAGGAGATAAGGTTGCCCGCTTCTAGTTTACAATGTCACCTGAAAGTGAGAGCAGGCATTCGCATGGCACTGCTGTAGCCGGAGTCACAAGATATTTATGTTCCAGGTGTGCTAAAGATTCATATGTTCCCTTCATGCTTCAGCCTCCACGGGCACATATGTCGATGCTGATGACGGGTTCTACTCGATAACAATCAAAAGCAGTACAGACCGACGCATGTTAGTTTCATTATTTGAGTCAGAGGCTACCAGCAGAAGGTTGATTTTCTTTTTTGGTGGTTTGAGTTCTGTAGTTTCCACATTGGAGTGTTGCTTTTTTAAGACTTCTGAAAGCATGCTCCACACCCCATCCTGATCAGATTTTGGAAGGCACTTGGTAACTTCTTTGCGTTTTGTCAAAACTGCAGTTCTTAAAATGAACCACATGTGCTGGGTCATCGTTCGAGACTGCTATAACGTGAAATATATGGCATAATGCAGGAAAACAGAAAAAGGGACATACAATACTCCCCCCAAGGAGTTCAGTCACAGCATGGCGGCATGTTCTCTGGAATGATGTCCAAAGCACAAAGGGGCAAACGAGTGTTTAGCATATCTGGCACATAAATACTTTGCAATGCTGGCTACAAAAGTAGGAGCATTGCCAGCAGATTGAGAGAAGTGATTATTCCCCTCTATTCAGCACTGCTGAGGCCACATCTGGAGTATTACATCCAGTTTTGGGACCCCCACTGTAGAAAGAATGTGGACAAATTGGAGAAAGTCCAGTGGAGGGCAACGAAAATGATTAGGGGGTTGGGACACATGACTTATGAGGAGAGGCTGAGGGAACTGGTCTTATTTATTCTTCAGAAAAGAAGAGTGAGAGGGGATTTGACAGCAGCCTTCAACTACCTGAAGGGGGGGTTCCAAAGAGGATGGATCTATGCTGTTCTCAGTGGTGGCAGATAACAGAACAAGGATCAATGGTCTCAAGTTACAGGTGGAAGGTGTAGGTTGGATATTAGGAAAAACTATTTCACTAGGAGGGTGGAATGGGTTACCTTGGGAGGTGATGGAATCTCCATCCTTGGAAGTTTTTAAGGCCCAGCTTGACAAAGCCTTGGCTAGGATGATTTAGTTGGTGCTGGTCCTGCTTTGAGCAGGGGATTGGATTAGATGACCTCCTGAGGTCTCTTCCAACCCTAATCTTCTATGATTCTAAAAAGAGGGCAGTATTGTCTCCTGTAAATGTAAACACACTTCTTTATCTGAGCGATTGTCTGAACAAGAAGTAGGACTGAGTGGACTTGTAGGCTCTAAAATTGTACATTATTTTATTTTTGAATGCAGGATTTTTTTGTACATAATTCTATATTTGTAAGTTCAACTTTCATGATAAAGAGATTGCACTGCAGTGCTTCTATTAGGTGAATTGCAAAATACAATTTCTTTTGTTTTTTTTACAGTGCAGAATTTGTAATAAAAAATAAATATTAAGTGAGCCCTGTACACTTTGTATTCTGCGTTGTAATTGAAATCAATATATTTGAAAAGTTTAGAAAACATTCAAAAATATTTAAATAAATAGTATTCTGTTATTGTTTAACAGTGCGATTAGTTGTGCGATTAATCACAATTAATTTTTTTAATTGCTTGGCAACCCTAGTAAATACCTTGCAAAACTGGCTACAAAAGTGCCATGTGAATGCATGTTCTCACTTTCAGATGACATTGCAAATAAGAAGTGGGCAGCATTATCTCCTGTAAATGTAAACAAACTTGCTTGTCATAGCGGTTGACTGAATAAGAAGTAGGACAAGTGGACTTGTAGAATCTAAAAAGTTTTACTTTGTTTTGTTTTGGAGTGCAGTTATGTAAAAAAAAACCCTACATTTTTGTGTTGCACTTTCATGATAAAGAGATTGCACTACAGTACTTGTAAGAAGTGAATTGAAAAATATTATTTCTTTTATCTTTTTACTGTGCAAATATTTGTAATAAAAATAATATAAAGTGAGCACTGTACCCTTTGTATTCTGTGTTGTAATGGAAATCAATATATTTGAAAATGTAGAAAAATAATCAAAATATTTAAATGGCATTCTACTATTGTTTAACAGTGTAATTAAAACTAATAATTGTTTTTAAATCTTGTGATTAATCACAGTTAATTTTTTTAAATAGTTTGACAGCCCTAGTTTAGACTAATGATCATAATAGATCATTCTGGCCTTAAAATCTGTGAATAAAAAATAAACACAAGTCAGTATTTAATGATTATTTCTCTTTTTTTGCTTCTTGTCTGCAGGTTTTTTTTTATTCTTGTGCGGTATTGTATTACTTATAAAAACTGTCTTTTTGAAGTGACTAATTTAGGCTACACCTTAATACTATCTTCCCTGTTGTTTATTGTTAATGTCCAGTAAACACACATTTTCAAATGTTATAATTTGAATATATATATAATATGAATATAATCCAAATGTTATAATTACATTCAGTAATGTTACAGTGACAAGGTATTTCTGAATTCCTTCCTGCAAAAGAGATCTTAATTTCATAATTATTATTGTATATCATTGGTTTATAGCCTGGAATTGTTATATAAGTGGTGCACAGTAGGCTGATTATTTTTTCATCTGTCGTTCATCTTGTTAAGTTAGTTCACGGTATGCTTGTAATGCATAACTTGAATAAAAAAGCTTTTATTTTATTTTATTTTAGTTTTGTCCTATACTTTTGGTTGGCTAATAATTTATTATCCAAAAGTTGTATTTGACTTTTAGGATAATCCTTATTGAAGCCTAAATTCTACAAAATCCATAAGCACATGTTTAACCTTCAAGCATGTGAGTAGTATGGGACTGTTCACATGGTTAAATTTAAACATGTTTCATAAGCATTTTTCTGAATCAGGGCCTGAATGAATACCTTCTGAGTACCAATTCAGAGACCAGTTCTTGGCTACTGATACTGTATTTTCATTTCATGTGTAGATTCCATCTCTTACTAGTAAATATTAGTAAACTAATAATCTTATCCCCACCACTGCCACTCATATCATAAGCATAAGTCCCAATTCTGAACCTTAGCGTCCAAAATGTGGGTGCCTGCATGAACCCTCCAAGCTTAATTACCAGCTTGGATCTGATAGCGCTGCCACCAGACAGGAATCAGTACCTGCCTCACTCTGGTCTCCCCAAACCTTCCCTGGGGAACCCAAAGACTCAGTGCCCTGAGTCTCACAACCCAAGGGACATAACCCCTTCCCCTCCCTCTCTTACCTCCTCCAGATTTTCCCGCCCTGCGTCACTAGAGCATTCCCTGCTCCATCTTGAACACAAACCGAGAGATAAAGTTCGTCTCTCACTCCCCAGGTATTGCCATTCAAGCTTAGTCAATCTACACCAAAGATTCCCCTCTTCGTCCTTAGCTTAACCAGAGAACTCAAACAGTCTTAAAAGAAAGCTTTAATAAAAAGAAAAAAAAGACATACAAATGGTCTCCTTATCAAGATGACATATACGAGGTCAATTGCTTAAAAGAAAAAAATGAATAAACAGCCTATCCAAAAAGAAATAACAATTTAAAAATTCTCCAGCAACTACACCATGTAAATACCAAAAAAAAACAATATAAGCCTATTGTTTTTCTACCTTTGTACTCACAACTTGGAAACTGAAGATTAGAAGAGCCAGGAGATAGAGATCACTCTCATAGCCGAGAGAGCACAGACAGAACAAAAAACCCACACCCAAAAACTTCCCTCCCTGAGCTTTGAAAAATCCGGTTTCGTGATTGGTCCTCTGGTCAGGTGTTTGGTTCCCTTTGTTAACCCTTTACAGGTAAAAGAAACATTAACCCTTAGCTATCTGTTTATGACAAGGGTCCTATCCTGTGAGATGCTTGGCACCTGTGATTCGAAGTGTTAGAATGGACAACTGCTAAAGATCAGGCCTTGACTCTGTATTTTACTTGGTAATACAGCTGATGGAAAGAGCAGAAACTTTTTACACATTTTTTCACAAAAACTTTCATTGAAAGTCAGAACAAGTTCACCACCTTTACTTGATACATGTATTCATCTGTTTGTGTTTTAAGCTAGTTAGCTGTGAATTATTTCCTGTTGCAGATGGCTCCAAATGTCTTTTTCAAATTGCTTTTTTTCTCTCTACATGTAGCTGTTTAGCTTTCATCTCTACTGTGCATTTCACCTAATCAACCGTTTTGCCTGTTGTAAAGTGCTACATAGAATTTGCATAGAGAGATGGTTGTGTAAATGTCAATTCTTTTAAAGGCAGTATTTGGCTTGTGGAAGTATTTGGCTTGGGGACAAATACAGATGGTCAGAATTGACTTTGTCAAATTAATTTGTCATAAGGCTTGCCAGGTTGTTTATTCATATACGTAGGCGGATCTCTACTTTGTGCGTCTCCTGAAGTCTACAGGAGTCTGGCTCCTCTCCTAAGAGTTTTAGAAGATACATATTAGTGAGATGATTCTTCTGCAGATCTTAGGACATCAGGAGGAAGGGGGAGAATTGCTCCCTCCCCCAGTTTTATTCACTACCCAGTATTGTGTTATGATTATTTTAAAACTAAGGAAATTCTCTCACATACAAAAATGTGTTAAAGTGAAGTTAAGGTTGCAATAAGTCATCAGTGAAATGAGCTCACTCTCCTTCCCTGCTTTCACACATACACCCTCTCTCCTCCCTTCTTCCCAGTCAAGACTGCACACCAAGTAGTGAAGAAAAGTTAGTTGACATTGTTTCTATTTTTCATTCAAGTTTGAAATTTCAGTGAAAATGTGCATGTAAATTTTCAACTAGCCGGTAGGTTAAATTCCCTCAGATATTTCCCTGTGGGATAGCCATGACACTATTGTACCCCACCAAAGCCTATAGGGACGTAAGCACATGGTGTTCACAAGAGGTTCAATTTGAGGATGCTGCTGCTTGTGTTACTTAGGCTGCTCTTTGCCCATTTCAGTGTCATGCTTTCTGGTTCCTATTGGCCAATATTTGCCTTTTTTATCTGCTCCTATAAGCAGAAGAATCGATAACGCCATAAATGTGAATGAGCCTTTCTCTCGTCTCTATTAATTATTTCTTAAAACATAACATTTGTCAAGATAACAATGCTCCTGTATTGTTTAATGAACATGTCATCATATTAGTTTCCAATACCTAGAAACAGAGCTACAACTTTTGGTCTGAAGTACGATTTTGTCAGTTTGTTCAAAAAACGTAGGAGCCAATTTTGCAAGATGGGGAACATACTGAAGTCAATGGATGCTGAAGGCATTCAGCACTGCAAAAAATGGATCTTAAAGGCAAGATCCTGCAGTCAATACTACGGCAAGATGACTCCCATTAAGGTCATTGTGAGTTTTGTTTAAGTAAGAATGGCAAGACTGGGATCTTAGTGTTACATTAATATGGCTTTTGTGTGTTGATAAAAATGCAACTTCTCGTACAAGTTGCATGAGAATTGATATTTAACTTTTTGGCCTTTAAGAAATTATACTTTGACATTAAGTTTAACTTTCCTGGCTAATGAAATTATCTTGATGGAACAGCCCAAGTAAATAATAAATACAGTAATTCTTCTTTGCCTATTGTGTGCTTATACTATTCATAATTTTTAGGACCATAGATATTAGATACACTTACGTAAGACTTAACGAACAGTAATTATCTTTTGGCTAAAGAAAAAGCCCAAACAAATGCTAAGCTGCATTATCGCTTGGCTTCTGACATGAGCTGATAATCAGATTTTCTTGCTTAAATCCATGGTGCTTGAACAATGCTACCCACTGTCTGTCCTTCCTGATATTACCCTTAATTGGAAAGAACAGAAACACAAATCTGAATTATTTCAAAATCTGGTTTCCATGGTCAGTGGTTGGAAGGGCTTAACTTTATTACAAATAAACCTGGCTTTATTGACTAATGAAATCTGAAATACTAGGCCTGTAATAGTAGATAGTGTAGTAGTATGGTGTTTACATACTGAAAAATCTTGTGTGGGCAAAGTGTTTTGTAATAAATCATTAAGTAATTGAATTATGATTCCTTCACCCCCCAAGCCCCGCACCCCCTGAAACTGAGCATCCTAGGAAATTCTGTATCACAGTTTAGATCTTTAATATGTGGGTCTATTTTACAAGCAATAAGACTGTGTTCATGGCATAGTTTATTTTTACTCACTGTGTCAGACTTTTAAGATAGCTTTATTGCATTTTGAGGATGTCTCTTTTCTCCCATGTTTGTTTCGTATTTCCTTTTTTAAAACCCCCATTTACATGTATTGGCTCCTTATTTTCAAAACACATAAGGACAATTACTAAATCCATTATTCTTTGAACATGGGCATGGGAGATATTTGCAGTTGACGTTTGTGAGGCTAGGGACTTGGAGCAGTTTACAATGGTAAGCAAGAAGTATTATCCTCCTTTTACTGATAGGAAAATTGAGGTACAGGACCATTAAGTGATTTTCCCAATGGCATACAGCAAGCCGGAGGCAAAGATAGGAATAGAGCCCAAGTCTGACTCCAAGTCCTGTGCTGTAACCATTACCAAATGCTGCCTTCCTCTGAGGATACCTTCTCAGGAGTAGACGAGTCCTGATTTATATGACCACACTGTCTGTCCCATTTCATTTTAGTAATGTTTCTTACAGCAGATTCTCAATTGTTTGGCACGCTCTTGTTTTAACGAACGCAGTCTAATAAATTTCATCATTAGAACTATGTATATATATTCAGCCTAATAAATCATTTGCTCAGTTTAATTGATTGAATATCATTACTCCTAGATTAACCACCTTGGATAACTCTAAACAATTCTTCCCCAAGTCTCACTTGCCTGTTTTAGGTTCAAGTTCCTTGCACAGTGAAGACTTTTCTATCCATTTTGATGAAAAAACTAATCAGGTCTGTTAGTACAGTTTGAAAATTGGAGATTATAAATGTCATCTCCTCTGGCTGAGTTTTGCCAAATGAAGTCTTAAATGCAGTGGTAAGGTACACCAAAACAGGAAAGGAAGCCCACTGGCTTTGTTGATTGGCATCAAGGCTGGGTACTGATGTTACATAGGGAAGTGACATAGCATCATCTTGTGGGAAGAGAATGAAAACAAGGAGGATAAATGTACCTGAAAGGACTTTATGTCTGAAAACAGGCCAATAACCAGCGAGATAAGTGTGGGTGCACGCACGCACAGTAGGGGTGTTATCATAATTGGGCTTACAAATTTACCCTAATAGTGATCTCAGCTGTAAAAAGTGAGTGTAAGTTCGTAAGTTCTCATGATAACCTGTAACAATGAACAGGAACAGGTCCAAATGGGCAAGAGACAGAATTAGTGCAACCAAAAGGTCCTACTGACATAACACGAAGACTGTGTTGTGATCCTGGCTGATAAGCAAGAAAACTGTGGAACTGGAAATCAGTGGTCAGAAACTAGGCCTAACTGGTGGACAAAATAGTGATGGGATGGGCTATTCTGCCCAGCACTCCCTTTTGTGGGTTCTTGAGGAGGGAAACTTTGGGGAGAAAAATTGGCTACTGGAACAAGCTTTCATCATGGCTGCCGCCCCTTTCGTCTCCTGGGACCTCAGACTTTCCTCTTCCGATCCTAAGAGATGTCCTGACCAGACCAGGCCAAAGTGAGTGTCTTTTTAGGAAACAGGATCTGACTTTAACAACGACGACGACAGCTCCAGCCCATCTCAACTGACTACTTCTCTTTTCCCCCAAATGAAGAGTTATCATCTTTGATACCAGCTAAAAGACTGTCAAGCAAGAGTTTTTTTTTTCTTCTAAAGATTCTCTCCAGCTAAAGGGAAAAGGGGGATGTTGTTAACATGAAAGTCTTTCTTAATACTTTATGCTTCAAATGCTTTAACTGTTTTCACTTCTTTTCTGTATCTTTAATAAAAGGTTAAAAGGCTGTGTTCTTGCCATGGTACTAAGTAGGTTATGGTCTCTGTATACGAAATCCTGAACCTTTTTTAACACTGTTTAATGTTGGACAGTGACTGGATTGTGTTAACACCATTAGCAGATAGATTCTATCTAAATTAGTATGACAGGGGACCATCTTGTGTTTCCAACCTCTGTCCCCACTGTGGAAAGCCAGAAGGGGAGAGGGAGCTGATCGGCCCATTCTGTTGACTAAAGATCCTGACTGTGAAAGAAGAGGCAGGTGGCAAAGTTTCCTTTTTCCTCTGGAGGGGAGGAAGAAAAGGTGAGGAAGAGGGCTCTGCCCTCCCACAAGGGAAGGGGAACCAGCAGTGAGGGGGAGGAGGAGAGCAGGTCTTCCTGCAGAGAAAGGCAAATAGTCGACTCCCAGCCTAGGTGATTCTCTTCCCATCAGGTGCTGGTGTGGAAAAATTATAAACCAAAAAATTGGGTGGGGGGGGGATTTTTTTTCTTTTCTAGTTTTGTCAAAAAAGACAAATTTTCAAAGAAAAATATACATATTCCCATTGAATAGCACCTCTCACTTTGCAGTGCTGATAATTAGTGTCAGTAGAGCACTAAAAGTGTGCTCAGTGCTGCAAAGCCTCCTCACTCTCACTTCTGAAGTACTTAGCAGGCGTAAATGCCTGCCCAGTTTGTGCTGTTATGGTGATCTTTCAGCAAAGCATGGTTTTGGATCCACCCCAAAATCAAAAGAAAAAGATGTCCCAAATAATAATTAAATACAGTGGACAAGCCCAGCCTTTTCCCCGATACATTACACTTGTTTTATAATCATATATTTAGCACTTGTTAATGTATCAGGGTATGTGCAAAACTTGCATCAAGATTTGGAGGTTTTGTTTTCATGTCTATCTTTTTTTTTCTAGCAGTAAATAAATAAACAAATAAATCATTTATGGCTTCACTAGATGCTTTACTTATAATAAATAGTTATAAAGAAACCAGCAAGAAAACCACAGTGATCTTGGCAGGCCAACAATTGAAAAGTACAGGTGCTAGGAGTGTGTATGGGGCTAAAGCAAACACTTAAAAAAATCAAAAGAAGGTACCTTTCATTCTGAGAAATGTATTTAAGTATTTGCAATCCACAAGTGATAGCACATAATGCCACTTTTCTTTATTCCTTGACAAAGGGAATAGCTTGTGGTAACAAGCAGATGCTTGAGTGGTCTGGGTAGCATGAGGTGTACCATCAGTCAAGAAAATCAATATTTACTGTTCTAGTATCTTTGTGGTGTGGGAGTCTGCCTTGTTTAAAAAGAGGATTGTGTATAATATATAAGGCCTGGCTTTTCGTTAATCAAAAGAGAAGTGTTATTGAAAAGGGCGCGTTCTTTACAATGAGTCACATTTAACCCCTAGAAGTTCCATACTTCTTTCTAGTCTGCTCATAAATTTTGCATAAAACACACTGAAAAATAATGTCTTTGTTAAATCTGAAATCTGATTGCAGTCATGCTTCTTTTTTAAATATACTTGTAGCTAAATATTGTGCCTTATGGGTGATGGTAAAAACTATGTTTCTATACCTGCTGAAAATGTGAATGCTTTGTAAAAAGTGTGGGAACCTCTAAACACTGAGCACTGCTAGCACTGGCCATTCTAACCCTGATTCCCAGCTAGAGTCTACTTTGTGCACATCAAAAGAATCACAACAATAAGAACTGAAATATGGTTCTCAAAGAAATAAAACTTTTGACCTCGAGGAAACACTGTTTTATTGAATAATACAATGCAAAGTTGCATAACTAGACTTATAGCAATAATGGTTTAATACTCTATACATTAATTTTGAGACTACCCTTCAGTGAAAAAGTTCAGAACTCCATTTTGCTTTGAATTTTTTTGGCTATGAACTAATCAATTCTAACGTCTCATGTGATCTTTTTCTAGTCTAAGCCTTATAACTGTAATTTATCATTTTAGATTTTAGGGGAAAATGTATGAACAAGGAAAAGAAAGCTAGAGACAGTCCATGCAGTTCACAATTTCCATATGCTGAATGTGGGCAAGTTATGTGAAACTGGAAGTGACAAAAACAATGAGGAGTCCGTTGGCACCTTAAAGACTAAAGATTTATTTGGGAATAAGCTTTCATGGGTAAAAACCCCACTTTTTCAGATGCATGGAAGTGACAAATTGCTTTAAATGCAGGGAATGCAAATTCTTGTCAATTGTTAACTGCCTTGTTTAGGTTTATAGTTCTCACTCTTCTTTCACTGTGTCATTTATTATGAAGTTTCGGTTCATGATTCCATAGATTAACTTGTATTTCAGATTACAGTTTAACAGAAGCTTTAAACTTGTATTTTGTAAAAATATCAATGCATTGGCCAAAAAAAAACCAAATGTAAAATATAAAGTTTGAGTACTATTGTCATTTTTCATTGTGGTTTGAGGAAAGTTGGAGTGACACAGAAAGAATAGTAAGAGTTCATAAATCCCTTCTTTTTCACTGGATGGCCTCACTTTTTTGGACTCATTTAGCAAGAAATCTACAATACTCTGGAATCTCTGCATTGTCCACTTTGTTGCTTCACATGTGCTGATCTTGAGGATATCAGTTAAACATAGGTAGCATTTGTCTTTCAACAACATTATAACCTTTAAGCCATAAAGGAAATTGAGGAGGTGGGGAACTATATGTAATACTTGTTATTTTAAAGAAACAAGTATTGTCCAGCAGAGTTCATAGCCCTCACATTTCAGCATCGTGTTAGTATATGAGAACATGAAAGTGAAGTTGGCTAGAAACTAGCTAGTCTATTTCATTGTTTAAAATTATGATTATTATTGTTTATTATTAATTTGTATTGTGGTAGGCATGGAACAGAGCCCAGTTGTCCGATATGATGTACATACAAAGAACAAAAATCTGGTCCCTGCCTCAAAGAGGTATAAGGCAAGATACGAGAAACAAAGGGGGGAAGGAGACAAGGAAACAATGAGACAATATTGGTCAGTACTATAGGCTTTGATCTTTGTACACCAATTGTCCAGCTGATGTCAACTTTTTGTAGGCATCACAGCAATGGAGAGTGTGAAGGAGGACACGGAGGTAGTTTTGTGTATGTTTATGGGGAGCTCTTCCCAAGTGTGAAGGGCAACACAGAAGAAAACGGAGAGAACAATTAGGACCATAGGATTTTTATCCTGACAATTCACCGTTAGGGAACAGTAAAGATACAAGATCTCATTCCCCTCAATCCTGGGTAGATGGAGTCCATTTGAGATGGGAGGAGAGCTCTAGTCTGGAGTTCATTTGTGGCTGGGTGAGGTTACAAAACTGGTAACCAGCATCCTTCTGAACCTGCAAGTAATGGAAGTGAATGAGACTTTGTGTGGTTGCAGTGGCCCATGCACAAAGTTAGTTGCAGGATATGACACTAGGTCAGTAAATCTGATAAATGTTAGCTCAGCAAAAGCCAGAACACATTCTCCAATAGCAAACAATATAAAGGCCAATTAGACAAAACATAGTCCTTATACCTGTATTCCATAAAAGCATCAGCTCCTAAAATCTACACAACTATTGAGATTGGGGCAACATTTAGAACTTCCAAAACAATTACTCCAATTGCTAGTGAACTATAGACTCCTCTGTTCTGCTGCTGTTTGCCCTCATTTGGTCCCCAAGCCTGTAAGCAAAAGCATTAGCTAGAACCCCCTGTGCAATCATGGAGTCTCATTTAATCTGGGTGTAGGAGTGTGTGCTCGGCTAATAGCCTGGGCTGTGCTGCTTAACTGAGGGAGAATGTTAAATGGCCCAGCCTATGGTACTTTAAAAACAAATCTTTAACAGAAAATTAATTCTCTTACATGACAATTAATGATATTCGTTCTAATGTGTATACCTCAAACCAATACATTGTTTTCTTTCCTGTATGTAGCAGGTCTCAACTTCAAGTTCTTAGAATTTAAAGAATGGAGAATGAGCTAGAAAATACTGGTGATTCCTCTACCCTTTCATTTGTTGCTGTTGGCTTAATCTATTTAATAGCAGTGTGGTGGCTTTTTCTGCACAGAGGACTGGTGGATTCTGACTCTTGTTTTTCATTCCCCAGCACAATCGTCGCCATGAGAGACCTTCATTACTATGCCCCAGGTTTACAGCTCACATGAAAATTTCACCCGAAATCCTTGAGTCTCCCCAGATGCTCAATACCAAGTTCCGTGGCTTTCCAGTCAAACAGATGAGTCAAAACAAAAAAAATTTCCCAACTCTCAGAAACACCTGGAGAGATACAGGTAAAACATCTGTGCTTTAAATAATAGTCTTATAAAACATTCCAGCTGTCAGCAATACAAATGCAAGCCTCTGTTTGTCATCTCAGTTTGTTTCCAAAAGTATAATGGAGAATGTAAGAGAGAAAATCAAGACGTAGTTCTACTTTGTGCATTCTGTTATATTGCGCACTTAAGAGTAAGTACAATAACTTTGAAAAAAATATTTTCTTGCAGGCCCACAGTATACCTGAGAAGTGCATTATTTGCTATAACCACACTTTTTGTCATTTAATTCTGGTACTGTACCTGGTGACAGTACAACCCAATGGTATAGTATTTCAATAATCAACATCAGTCCTGTATATTCAAAACAAAAAATGTAGAATGTATTATTTCTAAATGGCAACAATTGCAGATGTATCCAAAATTAGAATTTGGGAACTAATTCCACACACTTACTTTTTACCATTAAAGACGTGAGGGTACGTAGGATACCACTTTTGGGGAGGTGTTAACTTTTGCGGGGTGATCACTATAACCATCATCGCAAATAGATTAATAAAATTTAAGGCCAGATGGGGCTATTGTGATAGTCTGATTTAGCCTCTTGCATAGTCCATTAACTTTCACCCAACAACTCCTGAAGTAAACCAATCACTTGTGGATGAACTAAAGCACAACTTTTAGAAAGACATAGAGTCCTGATTTAATGATTCAAAGTGACAGAGAATCCCTCCTTGGTATAGGGTGACCAGATGGCAAGGGTGAAAAATCAGGACTGGGGTTGGGGGTAATAAGTACCTATTTAAGACAAAGCGCCAAACCTTGGGACTGTGCCTTTAAAATTAGCACATCTGGTCACCCTACCTTGGTAATCTGTTCCAAAGGTTAAACCACTCTTACGGTTAAAAATCGGTACTACATTTCCAGCTTAAATGTGTCTAATTTCAACTCTCAGCCAGTGGATCTCATTATATTAACAAAAATATAGCATTGATTGACCCAATTGCCAGGTTTTTTTTTTCCAGGTGTACATATCTGCCTTTTGAACTATTGTTATTGTCCTGTAAAGTATCGGGTCAGTCTGCAAGTAGACGTCTTGTTCTTAATGTTTTCTTGTATGTTTATATGACTTTGGCATAAAATCTCACTGTCTTCAGGATGGGCTGCAAGTGCACCAGAAACATGTCATTTGATGTCCTATGTATTTGAAAGAGCCATGATGACACCTCAGCCTACATGACCTACTTAAGAATATTGCCTTGAGTTGTTAGGACTCTGCAGGAGGGATTGTGTAATCTTTTAGCTGTCTTTGAAAAGCAGAAGCTCTAGTTTCTCTTCCCAGTAGTCTAGGGTCAAATGTTTACTCAGCAGGGAGTCAGATATTTTCTCTATAGTCTTCAGCTTCAAAGGAGAATTGGTGTGAGGCCAAATGCCAAGTGCTGTGGAAATTCCTCCCTATATGCTAAGGGCTATAGTTTATCTCAAATGATTGCTCAGAAAGGGCACAGATTCATCACAGGGAGTCTCAATTTAAGAGGCTCAGATTTAGGAACTGTCTCAAATTCTTCAAATTTAAGTGGAAACTATTTAACAATAGGTATCTGGAAAATACATGAAGAATATGGAGAGTTTCTACACTGAGGCTATTTGGTCTGAATATGAAATAAAGTTTAATTGTTACATTTCCCAGATTGAGTGATCTTTGAGATTTTTCTGGAAAGTATTTTGAAGATTACAGACCAAACATTACATAAGCCTGGCTACCACAGTAATATACATGAAGAATCAAATATGCCTTCTATGTTTGTAGATAATTAGCTAGTAAGTGTTCTCTAGCAGAGAATTAGTTGACCATGCATTGAAATGCTCCCATACTGTATATAAACATATCATTCCAAAATAACTGTATCAGAGGGGAAAGACCCTGGTATAACCAGTGAGATATACAAAGCAGTTGATCCACAGGGATGGCTAGGAATGATTTTGGAAAATATGTGATTTTAAAAGTTTATACAGTTCTTTTTGTAAATTCTTAGATGAATATGCTTATGTATTTTTTCTTTCTTAATATGAAGTCATGTATGGAGGCTGATGTAATGCAAAATAAAGGTTAAATTTCTGGATGTTGTTGCTGCTATTTTTATGCTCTTTCATTATTGGCATCACAGGTAGCAATGCCTATAGTAAAGTTTGCCCAACATTTCCTATTGTAAGCGACTGAAAACAGGGTCTTATACTATTGTCAAACTTTAATGGTTTGGACTGAAACATTTTATGTTGGGTGTCTGTCTCAGGCCATTTTGTTTGTTTTGTTTTCTGTTTGTTTTGTTTTTGATGTTTAAGTTCAAATGGTCAATCTGTTTCTGAAAAAGATGTTAGGGAAAATATGTTGTTTTGCCCATGTTAAAAACAATTTATTGTAATAGGGACTTAGAATTTGTGTGTGTGTGGGTAGGATCACGCTGGTGACGAGAATGTGCCTTTTGTTTTCTTCGTGAAAAACTCACTCCCATTTGACAGTTGTAGATGTCTGAAAAATCTCAGTTCACATGCGCTCAGTGAGACTTGTTGGAATTTGGCAGCTAAATTCTGCTTTCACAGAGCATGCTCCATCCACTTACAGATTCTACACGCGGCCAGATTGTGGGGTTGCCACCTCTGAGATGCACTGCTTGTCCCCACCAGCCTGACCCTCCTCTACCCCTCTGGTCCCCCCCATTCAGGCAGCAGTGCAGGTGGGGGACTTGGGGTGGTTGAAGACCTCTTTTCCTCTTACCTTCCCACTACCCCCTACACCCACCGTCTCTCAGGAGCCCCTGCCTATCCGACCCCAATCCCTATTTCCAATGCCAGCTTGCTGGTGAGCCTTGGTCTGTCCCAATTCCTGGTCCCCAGTGCTGGAAATAACCATTCCAGCTTCAGCAGGTTGAGGGCCTGGCACTCAGAGCAGGACCTAGGTACTGGGCTGGTCATGCTCTGCTCCCAGCTGTGCAACGTGTGCTTGCTGGTAATTACAAGATCACTGCATGACTGGGCAGCTTACAGAGGAAATGTTGGTGCTGAGGAAAAAAAATCTAGTGCCTTTTCATGATTAACTGACGAGGCACTACAAAAACCAGCTGGGTGGCGACCTAGACTTTACACACACCATCCCTACAGAGTGACTGAACGTGCTCCAGCCCAAGACTGGAGGGGCTAAGCTCTGCTCTGCAACTGCTCTTCTAGGCCACCCAGGGTCACGGTGGCCCCAGGCACAGGAGTTTAGAGCATGGAGAAAGTCTCTCCTGGGCTCTCAGTGCTCCCCTTGCTGGCTTCCAGGCAGTGAAGATTAGAGGGAGGAAGCTGCCTGACTTTAGTGCCTAGGGGTGGACAACAGGGGAGGAAGGGAAAGAGGAAGTGTGTTTCTGTCAGGGGACGGGATAAAAGGGGGAGGAGCTCAGGGCTAGGAGAAAAGAGGATAGGAGATGTAGGGCACTGGGGCAGGAGCAGAGGGCAGAGGACCAGGAGGTGGGGAAAAAGGACCATGAGGGGGGAGGGGCAGCAGCAGAAGGAAGGGGAGGACGTGAGGTGAAGGGATGGTCATGAGTCTGGAGGGGTGATTGGGCTGCTATCACCCGGTCTGGGCAGGAACCAGGGGAGAGAACAGCAGGAAAAGAGGTGGCAGGAGCTGGCAATAGGGTCACCAGATCACCACACTAAAATATCGGGACACATTGGGGTGCCATCAGCCCCACCCACAGTCCACCCCCACTTCTCCCAGGCTCTGCCTCCACTCTGCCCAAGGCCCCGCCCCCTCTCCACTCGCTCCCCGCCTACCGTGTCCTTCTTCATCTCCCGGCCTGCCGCTGGCTTGCTGCATCCCTCCTCAGTCCCCCACCCACCGCTCGCCTGCCCGCCTGCCACTCACCTCTTCACCCCCTTGCCAGCCACTCACCCCTACTGCGCCGACTTCCCCTCTGCCAGGTGGGTGCTCTCCCAGCCCCTGCCTCTGCACCACCTTTGCACCACCCCCATTCCACTCCCTTCCCCCAAGTCCCTGCCCTGCTTCTTCTCCGCCTCCTCCCCTGAACGCACTGCATACTTGCTCCTCCCCCTTCCCTCTTGGAAAGTGCTAATCACCACCAAACAGCTGTTAGGTGGCAGGAAGCGCTGGAGTTGGGGGAGAAGCGCGGACATGGTGCGCTGGGGGGGAGAAGGAGGTGAGGAGGAGAGATCTTGGCTGCAATTTTCCCCTGTGGGTGCTCCAGCCCTGGAGCACCCCTGGGGTCAGTGCTTCCCTCCTGCTTGGCTCCTTAACTGAATATCGGGACAAATGGCATCCTGATCATACATTGATCGGGACATGGGACAAAGGTTTAAATATTGGGACAGTCTCGATTTTATTGGGACATCTGGTCACCCTAGCTGGCAAACAGGGAATAGGAGCAGTAGGGGACATGGAGAGTGGTCCATATCCATTAGAGCGCGCACCCCATACAGAACCAGGAATTGGACACTGGATTCCTGAGTCTCAACATTCCTTTACTATTTAGCAAATAGCTGTGAAACCCACTGGCAAAGTTGTGTCTCCATCACCCCCTCTAGCGGCAGGAGCACATAGACGATAATAGCCTCCTACTTTGTTGGCTCAAGCGGTTAGAGGACTGTGCTGTGGATCTGAAGATCCAAAACCAGCTGATGAACCATTTAGAGGGTCAGTAGGGTTCTACAGATGAAAGTTTGTTTGTTTGTTCGGGTTTTTTTTTCAAGTCTTAAGTATTTTTCAAGAAAATTAAATTAAAAACAAAACGAGAACACAGCCACCCTATATTAAAAGAACATTATCAAGGCTGTGAAGTTAAGCACTCAAAAGTTAGGAATGCCAGAAATAAGGCTGCCTGTGCCACTTTAATTGGAGCCTTGTTTCTATGCATCATGGTAGTCTTTAGTTACACGACCACATACTATTTTTCCCTGAGGACCTCTGCCTCATTCAGTGAATTGGATGCCCATACTCTGGGTACGAATCAGGGTTGTGTAGTGAAGAAGACTGTTGTTGGTAGGACTCCTGCTTTGTGTTTTACAGAAGTTGTAAGGTGTGTAGTGAATGAGAGAGGGTGAATGTCTGCAGAGGACTGCAGAAAGAGAAAGGATGGTCTTGTGGTTAAGGTAGTTGTACCCCACCCTGGGAACTGGATTTTATCCTTCTGTTACAGCGTTCCTATGCCAGTTAAGATACTTAAATCAAACTTTTCACAGGGGGTTACTACTTGTGTATGCCTCATTTTCTGGGTGTCCGATTTGAGACCAAGAGATCTACTTTGCAGGAGTGCTGAGGGCCCATAGCTGCAGCTGAGCTCAGTCAGAACATTAGAAAGTGGTATAATCAGGCGTCTGACCTCCCAACTGGATATTCAAAATTAGCAGACCCTTGATAATTTTGGGTTTCATGTCTGTGCCTCAGTTTCCCACGTGTAAAATAGTGATAATACCACCTTCTCATCTGACAGGGGTATTGTGAAGATAAAGTCATTATCCTTTGTGAAGCATTTAGATACTGTTGTGATGAATGCCATAGAAAAGCTCATAAGGAAATTAATAATTTTGTATTCAGAGCAGGGTTTGGATTGTATACATTAAACAAGGCCTTGGGTGGGGCTCAAATTAAATGAGTAAAGTAAAAGAAAATTGAATAACTGCCTATTCGTTGAATGTGTGTAACATATGATAAGAACATAAGACCGGCCATACTGAATCAGATCAAAGGTCCATCTAGCCCAGTATCCTGTTTTCCAACAGTGGCGAATGCCAGGTGATAGTGTCTTAAGGCATCCAGAGCTACCAAGCATGTCCCCTGGGTGGCAGATGAGGAAGTGTCCACATTTTGTCAGCTCCAAGAAATGAATAAGGAGCCATGGACCTAAGGTTGTGCATGGCCTGGTAACCCCACCATATAAAAAGAAACCTACAACAGAAACAAACACCAGAAACCATATCGGTGTGCAGTAGTGTCAAATGAGATCAATTTCATGTGAAGAAGGACAGGCATTGGTCAAATCCACCGCTTCTTGCAGTTCCTACTGGCCAGGAATGGCTAACTGTGGCCACTGAGAGCTGCAAGCAGCCGTACCTGCGAACGCTCAGGTAAACAAAGCGTCTCGTGATCTGCCTGGGGCTTACCCTGAAAAAGCCATGAACCAAGTTTGGGAACCCCTGGTGTAGATGGATAGCTTTGAACTAAATACACGTTAGAGAAGCAAATAAGATCATCATCTACTCTAGGAAAGTGGAGGTAGGCAAGGGACCATAATCTTTGTATTGCTAAATTGAAGTGAAAGTTAAAGACTATGAAGAATGTTCAAAAAAAGACTGTGCATGAACATTGTGGAAATAAAAGACTTGAACACAAAAAGTGCTCTTCAGCTTGAACTGAAGAACAGGTTCAGTGTTCTAATGAAATTAACTGAAGCAAACCAAGACATCACTACTTTGTGGGAAAACATCAGAGAGTGATGTCTAGAAAGTGCAAAGACAGTTCTAATAATAATGTAATCTAAAAGGGAAGAATGGATTAACAATGCTATTTGGGCAACAGTGGAAAACAGAAGTGTATAGCAAAAATTCATGAATGCTAAGACATGTGAAGAGATAAGCAGGGACAAGATGTATACAGAAGTCTAGACAGAGTGTTAAAAAGTGGTGCTAGAAGAAATAAAAGGCCATACGGTGACAAAGAATGTCAAGAGACTGAAGATGCTAGCCAAAGATGACCTTACAACCTTGTATAAGACAATCCAGCAGCCAACAGGAAACTTAGCAGTATTAAGTACTGGAGGCCCTATTAATGATGAAAATGAAAAGACTGTGAGCACAGAAGAACAACAAAGGAAGAGATGGTTAGAACATTTTCAAGCTGATTTAAATAAACTAAGCCCAAGCAAACTACTAGAAATATGTGATAAAGACCTACCACTAGAGCTTGATATTGATTTAGGAGATGTTACAATGGAAGAAGTTAGAAAAGCCATCAGTAAACTCAAAAATGGGAAAGCAACTGGAGAAGGTAACATTTACTGGAGAGATGCTTAAATCAAATGATGAAACAGCCCTCCAGACTTTCCTTGTGTTTTTGGGTAGAATATGAAATGAAGAAAAGAAACCAACTCAGTGGAAGAGAGGTCTTCTAGAAAAATTGCGAAATAGGGGTGAATAACCAGAGAGGAATCACATTACTCTCAGTGCCTGGAAAAATCATCTGCAGCATCATTCTGGAATGTGTCAAGAAACAAATAGAACTTCAACTTCTAGAGGAACAAGCAGTTTTAGACCACGGAGATCGGGTGCAGAGCATAATATTGTTCTTAAACATACAGTAACTCCTGACTTAAAGTCGCCATAGAATCATAGAATATCAGGGTTGGAAGGGACCTAAAGAGGTCATCTAGTCCAAACCCCTGCTCAAAGCAGGGCCAGTTCCCAACTAAAGCATCCCAGCCAGGGCTTTGCCAAGCCTGACCTTAAAAACCTCTAAGGAAGGAGATTCCACCACCTCCCTAGGTAACCCATTCCAGTGCTTCACCACTGTCTGAGTGAAAAAGTTTTTCCTAATATCCAACCTAAACCTCCCCCACTGCAATGATGCATGTATTTAGGACACATTTTAAGGATGCCACCAACAAGACTTCCATGGCAAGTGATAATGTGGACACCACCTGGAAAGAAACAGAGAGAGGGCAACTTAGCGAAACGCAGAACAACAGAGAAAGAAGCCAGATTTGCCAACGTGACACTTAGAAACCTGAACAGACCAGCACAAGACCAAAATAAATGGTGGAAATTGATGGACATTCTATGCATCTGTGGATGCAGGAGGATACAGAAAAGAAAGAAGATATTAATGTATGTGTGCACGCGCATGTGTGTGTGTTTTGACATGAGATACCTTGCTACATCAATGCAGTCTAGAGGTCATACAGTCATTTAGTTTGCCATCAACTGATGAAGTTTGTCTTTTTATTCAAAACTATACATATCTATTCCACATTCCAATTATAGGTACCATAAAATTCAGCTAAATTCTTATGATGGTATATTTTGACCAAAGTAGCATTAAGATGAAAAATAAGAAGAAATTAGGTTAAAGAGATGTGCGAAGGGAACAAATCAGTGGAGAATCATGAAGACTAGCTGGAAAGTTTTATATAAGATTCTGAAACAGAGGTGGAGTCAGTTGATGGCTGTTGAGAATGCAGCGAAGTGTTCCTGCTCTCAGACACACATGAGGAAATGATCTCCCACATTTTTGGAGATAGTTTCTTGGATATGGCATGCTTATTTCCTGATTCCTGGTAGAGTGGAGAGGAGAATAAAGAAAGGTTTCCTGGACATATGTCTCTGGCTCAAGCAAAGGCAGATCTTATGCTTTGTTATTTATTGTGATAGTTGATTCTACTGGGTTCTGAATCAGATTAAAATTAGCTAAAAAGAACCAGGGAAACTTGCTGTCTCACTCACTCAGTTTTGTGCTTAACAAGCGAGAGCTCAGGTCGCTATACATTGAAGCATTTAAGCAAATAATAAGGTAAGCACATGCATTAGAACAGTGCTGAACAAGGTTGGACGGAAGCTCATGCTTAACCATGAGGCCCGAAACATTTCAGTGTCCTTGATGCCTGAAGCTTTTTGCTCGGTCAGAAAGAAGTCTGTAGGCTTACTCTTCGTGGAAGATGCTGTTTTTCCAAAATACATTTTTGAGTTAGTTGTACCAGATAATTATTGTCTGACTGCTTTATGCAGGCATCAACAGACTGATTTGCAGTCCACCCACACAGCAGCACAACTGCCTTTCATGAGCCAGCAGAGAGAGCTTTTTATTATTTGATAGTAGTTTGGTTTATCTGGGGGAATAATGCAAATACAAACAGGAGGCTGAGCTCTCAGAAAAATTCAGGAAGCATCCTTCAGGAAGGGGTGTTATCAAAGTCCCTATGCTGCTGTACACATATAAATGCTCCCTCTTTTGTTCCTGCAGGACTCCAAAGAATAAAACCAAAACACAAAGCGAAGGAGGCACCACTGAGTGAATGCAACAGTGTTTCCTTAATCCATGTGGATCAAAAACATGAACGTTTGGATTCTGTAAAGAATCTTCCTCAGCATGCTGGATTAATCACATGGATTAATAAAACACTGTTGCATTCACTCAGTGGTGCCTCCTCTGCTTTGTATTTTCTTTTTTTAGTCTTTGGAACCCTGCAGGAACAAAAAAAAAAAAGAATTTATATGAGTACTATAGGCTCTGGGTCTTTGATAAAACTCCCCCTGTTTAAGGTATGTTCCTAAATTTTTCTGCATACCAATAGGTGTCTTGAATTTTTCTATGTGCTAAACCCTTGGTTTGTTTTAATATTTGTATTGATCATCTTGAGCTTCAAAATCTATGTACTGTGGATTTTTCCTCCTTGTTCCTGCTTTGAGAAAGTGATTCAATTAAAATCATACACGGGAACACTCATAATTTAAACTGCGACAAAGACTCCTGTGGCACCTTATAGACTAACAGAAGTATTGGAGCATAAGCTTTCTTGGGTGAATACCCACTTTGTCAGATGCATAATTTAGACTGTGTGTTGTGGTGCAAAAACTACATGTCATTTCAGTCACTTGCAAAAGAGTGGAGGTTGTGGTCAGGGGTTCTTTCAGAGAAACGCTCAACTCTAATGACTTTCAGACTCATGGTGGAACTTGCTAGACGTTGGCCTGGTCTACACTACGCATTTAAACTGAATTTAGCAGCGTTAAACTGAATTAACCCTGCACCTGTCCACACAACGATATAAAGGGCTCTTTAAACGATTTCTGTACTCCTCCCCGACGAGAGGAGTAGCGCTGAAATCAGGATTGCCATGTCGGATTAGAGTTAGTGTGGCCGCAATTCGACGGTATTAGCCTCC
Organism: Chelonoidis abingdonii; assembly: GCF_003597395.2. Classification (NCBI taxonomy): domain Eukaryota; kingdom Metazoa; phylum Chordata; order Testudines; family Testudinidae; genus Chelonoidis; species Chelonoidis abingdonii. Next base: position 106,601,191 of record NC_133769.1, read on the forward strand.
GGGGCGGTATCCCACAGTGCACCATTGTGACGGCTCTGGAAAGCAATCTGAACTTGGATGCACTGGCCAGAGTACGACGGAACAAGCCGCACAAAATTGAAAGTCATTTCCTGTTTGACCCAGCATGGAGTTCTGAATTCATGCACAGGTTGGCGATGGCAGTCCCCAATCACAAAAAGAGCTCCGACATAGGACCGTATGCACGGAGGATATACGGATCTTGATTCACATGGTATGGGGAGACAAATCCTGTCAGTCAGAGCTCCGTTAAAGAAGACAAAATGACAAAGCATTGAAAGTCTCCAGGTTATGGTAGAGTCAGAAGCCACAGCAGGACTCGCCAGTGCTGCGTGACAAGCATAACAAAAGCCAAAGAATCAAAATGAATGCTCATCAGAGGAGGGAGGGGTACGAGGACTCCAGCTTATCCCATATTCAGTCCCGCACGTCCTCCGAAAAGATCTATTGCATCTTAGGGCTGACATCTCCAGGCCTGAAGGTCAGAAAACATTTTCCGAATGTTCAGGGTGGGTTGTCAATTTACACCCTCCCTCCACAAAAGGAAAGGGGAACAAAATGCATTGTCCTCACCTTGTTTTTCTCAGTCACGTATACTATGGTCTACTGCCATGCGGCGGTAAATGTTGGGGTGCTGCAGCTCTGACACTCAGCATCACCTCCCTGTGCAGATGGTGCAGATAAAGAGACTGTGTATGCGTCATATTGGTCACATGCACCCGTGACTGCGTTTCCTGAGCTGCCGTGATTCGAAGTTTGCTCGGGCACCTGAGGAAAATGGAGGACTGCCGGTCATTCTCCGAGGGGTCAGGATTAGATGTTATATAGGTTTGGTAAACGTCCCTCATCTATAGCAGGCTGAGGCGAGTCGCATCAGTCCCCCAGCCCCGCTTGCAGCTAGATTTCGTTACCCCAGGCTATCATTAGCAGAGGCGGCATCTCCCTCTTCCCTTAGCATGGTATTCTCGCTAATAAAACAGTGTGTCTTATACTCTCAATCTTATACCTTCTATTACACAGTGGGGGACATTGACGGTAGCCCCATGGAAGTGTTGGGGGTGAGAGAAGCAAGTGTTGGGCTGTTGCAGGGCACCCTAGATATGGCATGCAGCTCATCATTTCTGCGGGATTCTCTGGGCTTGAGACCCGCGAGGTCTAGCGTGCGTCTTCTGGCAGCTATGCACTTGCCCCATATCCTAGACAGGACTGACTCTATTTTTAGACAAAACATAAAGAAGGGAATGACCCGGGGAGTCATTCCCATTTTTGTCCAAGCACCCCCGGCCGACCTCAGCGAGGCCAGCCAGGAGCACCCAGGACAGCAGCAGACGGTACAAAATGATTGATAACCGTCATCGCTAATTTCCAATTGCAAACGGTGCAAAATGACTGATAACCATCATCTCATCACCAATTTACAATGGCAGATGGTGCAATAGGGATAGTAACTGTCTCTGCTACCTTGCAAAGGGAAATGAATGCTGCTGTGTAGCAATGTAGTACTGTGTCTGTCAGCAGCATCCAGTACACATACAGTGACAAAAGGCAAAACAGGCTCCATGGTTGCCATGCTATGGCGTCTGCCAGGATAATCCAGGGAAAAAGGGTGCAAGATGATTGTCTGCCGTTGCTTTCACGGAGGAAGGATTGAGTGACGACATTTACCCAGAATCACTTGTGACACTGTTTTTGCACCATCATGCATTGGGATCACAACCCAGAATGCCAATGGGCGGGGGAGACTACGGGAATTATGGGATAGCTACGGGATAGCTACCAACAGTGCAACGCTCTGGAAATCAACGCTAGCCTCGGTACATGGACGCACACCGCCGAATTAATGTGCTTAGTGTGGCCGCGTGCACTCGACTTTATACAATCTGTTTTAAAAAACCGGTTTCTGTAAAACTAGAATAATCCCGTAGTGTAGACATACCCGTTGAGGTCTCAAGACTGAGAGGTGCTTGCTGCCTTTCCAATACAGATTTTTTTTCATTCTTATTCTACATATTCATGCATTTTATATAAAAAAGACGTACACTTAAAATATATCCTAGTGCTATGGATGTAACAAATTGTGAAGCCATGTGATAAGCTGCAATTCTCATGTACCTTTAATTGCTTCACCTGTATTCTGTGTTCATCTCCCTTTACTTTTTACAGAAGCCAACCTCCACAAAAGTATTCCCTTCTGTCTCTCAAATGTGGAATTCACTTCTGCCTCCAATTATACTGGCCCAAGGACCAATATGGGCAATATTCAGTCTCGCACCAGTGATGATATGTTAAATGTCTATATCATTACCCATGAGAGATAAAAGCTAGAGCCCTGATTTCATTTGGAAAAGGAAGTTCCCCAGCACCCCAGTAAGACACACACAGAACTTGCTTCTTGTCTTGGCTATCCTGATGTATGTGGTTCTAAAGTTGTGACACTTTTATGTACAGAAAAACTATTTTAGAGGTGTTTTAGATTTCAGTTTTAATATTTGTCGCTCTGAACTTTGTACAGTGGATACATGTTAACTGTAATACATGGTTTTGAAGTCAGAGGAATAAAAATAGTCCAAATTAAAAACTCTAAAATAGCTCTTCTGTACAATGTGTAGCGTACACAGAGTGTGGGTTGTAATATAAAGATTTTTATCTGTTTACCCACTGATTTCTGTGGGTTTGCACTGATGTAGCTGAAAAATCTTGCCCATCATCTTTTAGCATATGGAAACTACACCTCTGGGGACCACTAGGTTAAGCTGAGAAGACCAAGCCCTTATGGAAGGGAACTTGGTCTGATATAGCAGTCAGACATGCATATGAATAGGAAACCCATGCCTTCAGTCCTCTGGATACCACTAAAAGGTGTATCTTGATGTCTGACTCTAGGTTATCTGCTCAGGAGGTGGCGTTCCTTCCTAGGGGATGTAGGGGCTAGCACAAATCAGTCTGTGTTGTAGCATAGTAAGTTTCTATTTATGAGTTCTTTGTGTTCCCCTTTAATAATGAGTTAGGGATTCTGACTCCAAACCAGAAAAGCACTTAAACCCATGCTTAAGTACTTTGCTGAAGATTGGGTCCTCCATTCTTTTGGGCACCCCTGGTATAAGGCCAAGAATTTTAAAGTTAGGCTCCTAAGTCTATATTTAGGCACCTGATGATTCTCAAGTGCTGAACACCCAGCAGCTTCCATTTTCTTCACTTGTTTATGTAGTCACAGAATTTTAGGTTAATAGAATTAGTGAGTTCCATCCTCCAGATGCTAATCAACCTTAAAAATCCATCTCTAAATACAGCATTTCGTGTGTGTTCAATTCAGCCCTATTTGCAACCAAAGGTCTGCAGGCCATTGTGGTTGTGGTGCTGGAATTGTACCTTAATATCTTCTACAATTATTAACCGACTGTCTGACCTGTAAGAGAACTTGTTCCGTATTTGAACCATTGGTATTTATTATGACATAGCAAACCCCACTTTGAATGAACAAATAAACCAACTCCCAACCCTTTTTGCTTTATTTCTGTTGATATACTGACTTGACAGGTCATTGTAGCCTAAGAGAATTATAGCAAAGTGATTTCTCTGTTTCTGTAGGAGTTTGTGTTGCCAGCTCTTGCAATTTTAGCATGAGTTTCACTGTAGTTGATATTTTGCTTAAAGCTCCAGCTACTGGAGGCAGTTGACTACAACAGAATCTCAGCTTTCAGTAAAGGAGAAATTAACTTGCTAGCCCTTATGGTTGCAGAGCAAAGCTTGAAAAGGAGACCCAAATACAAACTAAGGCTAATAAATCATAAGGAAATAAAAGGAACCTAAAATTTGTGATTTTTCTAAGAAATCTTATAGCTTTCAAGCCAATCTGATGCATTTTTGAGGCTTCATGATTTTTGAGTGTTTGGGGGTGATAATACTGGCATTTCAACATGCAGCACCCACCTGAGCTCTGAGGAAGCTGTGACAGGAGAAAGAGACAAAGTCCAATATCTTGTGATAGACCCTATAAGGGCTGTTATTGCTTTTCAAACAGGGTTGTTAAGCTGTTGTGATTTTGGGACAGGTCAGGGGATTTTTATCCTCCCAGGCAATCAGATGGAATTTTGGGGATGAAGATGTGAGGGATTGCAGGTCTCAAACATAGGCCCAACCATCAGCCTTGGCCCTGGGGGGAAGCCACACATGGTGAGATGCCCACTTGCCTCTCACAGTTGTAATGCCCACAGTGATACTGTCATGGCTGCCAACATTACAAGTTTTTTGCTCACTGCACAAGATGGTTTCCTCCCATAGTTTCATCCCAGAAGCAGTCTTGAGTGGTTGTGAGGGAAGGACTCAGATATCCATCAAAACATCACTTGATCAATCCCAAAGCTGAAGCCGCTCACACCCTGCTGGATAGATTGTAATGGCTCCTAGAGGATCCATTCCAACCCAGTGGTTATGTCCAATATGTCCAGTAATTTTTGGACTGAAGAGCTCTTGGTTATACTCAAGGTGTAAGGGAATACGATAGTGTGATGACTGGTGCATATGTTACCTCTCTGCTTCCTGTTTGTTTTGTTTTTGTTTTGTTTCCTGGTTCTTGCTCCCTGAACAAAATGTTCCTGTTTAAGGCTCTCTGTGTGTGCATAGCTTGGGTGGGGTGCAGCTACTATGGATCAGGTGCTACATAGCTTCTGTTTGGACTGTTGTCGTGTTTTGTTCAGACTGTTGCTGGCCCTGGTTCAGGGTTTTGATTGACAACCTATCTGCATGTCTGGCTTCATGGTGTGGGTGTGTTTTTGGATTGCTGTTCTGGGGTGTATCAGAATGTACCATTGTGGAGATATGTGCTTCTATTTTACAGCCCATGCTGCCTGCACATCCTTTATCATGATCTATCTATGTTTGCATCTTACAGCACTGGCCAATAAAACATAAGTTTTTTTTAAAGGGCCCACTCAACATTGCATGGGAATAGGATGGCAGGGATAATAAAAACCTCATGCAATCCCTCCATTGAGAGAGATAATAATAAAGTGCCAGCTAGCACTGAAAATAATGCTAAACAGATATTTGACCCTAATACAGTGAACTAACATTGGAGTGGTGTTTTTTAATAAAACTCATGAGAAAGGTAGTTTTAAAAGGGTGGCTGCCCCCATTTGTATGATTGACACGCGTAAGCATCCCACACCCCCAGCTCTATTCACCAAAACCAGATATTCCACTCATGGGTTTCTCTGGCAGTGTGGTGCTTTTTACTATGTGGACAATGACCACTAAGAAGTGGGAACTACCAGAAGGAAGAGGTCATCAGGGCTCTGATTCAGGCAAGCGTGTAAGACTGTCCATGCATTTTCAGGACAGCACTTCAGTGGCATTTACACATGCTTAAGCACTCTTCCTGAAAAGGGATGATTCCCAGGGCCTTGCTTCATTTCTATTTATGACCTACACCTGGACTTGAAATGATGTCTCTGGAGGTGAAAGGTGAGGGCAGAGGTAATTATGTGGGTTCCATGGAGTCCTACAATGTTGCCTATGGCTACCTTCATCTTTAATAAGGAAGTGTGACATGTCGTATTTGCAATTCTCAATGTGTGATGCTCTATCTTGGTTGGGGCTGACTGCACCTCCATATCAAAGATGAGGGCAGCTGCAATTTCCTCCATTACATGCAAATTAGCTTCAAACCTAAAGCTCCTGGCAGGGTGCCAATGTGGCCCTCTTTTGGCTAAATTTTGATTCATCTGGGTTAAAGCATTAACCCCTTTGCTTCAAAGACCTTTATTTAGTCACAATATTTTCAGCATTTCATGGACAAATATTTTTAAAGAATCTCTTAAAGAGATGTGTTTCTTTATTTACTATGATGAATCATGAGTAGTGCTGTAGTTAAATGAACAATCAACAAATAAAGAAAATAATGGAATCCATTCTTGTTCCTACTGAAACATTACTATAAATGCTACTTCACAAATGCCATTAAAATGCATGTCAGGAATTTTCCTTGGCTGTCTATATGCCTTCTTTTAAGATCATTCAACTATATAATGACTTTTAAAGATATTCTTTTTGAAGTGGAAAAACTTTGTTCACAGGGTAGCTGAAAAAGATATTCATGGATTTTCATTGCAAGATTTTAGGAACATCTTAATTTCATTACTCCTAAATGATTTTTTTCAAAAATAGTTAAATTGAACTATGCTTTTGTGGTTCTGTGTTTCCCATATCTTTTATTTACTAAGAATGATTTTAAATTAAACATCACTATAAATCAACTGGCAAGAAAATCATAGGCCTGTATTTTTTCATTTTTGGATTTTATTCTGGGCACATACATTTTTTGTTTTCAGAATCACATTTGATACATTTTTTGTCTCTAAAATGAATACAGCTACTTAGTAGCATTCATTTCTTTGTGAGTACATTCACAGATTTGCAAACTCTTTGGAACCCATTATTTGAATTCTGGTTCTGACTTGAAAAATGACTCTGTAGAAATGGGATTTGGGGATTCTAAGTTCATTGTGTTGCACTGATTTCCACTTCCAATTTGCTCAGTCTGCAAATAAAAAGATGTTTTCTTTCTAGTTATGAGCTCCACGAATTCTCCCTGGCTTCTCAGAGTCAAGATGTATGCTTCCCATATTGAACATCATCACTAACAATAAAAGTTCAGCGAGCTCAGTTAGGCCCTTAGCTACACCTGTGCAAACATATTGCCTTCAGATTATGTCCTCAGTTAACATGTCCACATACCCTCTGATGGCTAATGAGGTTGCACAGATACTATCAAAGTCATAGTCTGAAGACATTGGGGTTGCACAGGTAATGAACTTTGCCTACAGAACCTTCATGACTGCTCGTGAGATACAAGATAAAAAGATCCCAGATGGACTATCAGAACCTAGAGTTAGTTTGTGGGCTGGCAGTTAGCAAAAATATTGCTGTATTTGCAATATAGCAAATGAAAAATATCATCATCATCATGGCAAATCCCAGATCGATCTTTGCAGATGAAGTGCCATCTGGATTGGCTCAGTCTCTAACTAGGTCCTTAAAATGGTCTGGCTGGATATTCAGTTTATGTTCATCTTTGGTGATCTTATCATGCCGCTAAAACTTTTGGCAACTATGTGATCACTGGCCTTGTAGTGGCATTCCTTGGCAAATACACTTTATAATTTGTAATTGAAGCAATATAGCAATTGCAATTCAATATCCACTTGGTTTTGGGTTGAGACAAGAAGAACAAAAGTCCCCGATATATTTTCTTTAGACCATTAATTATTTTATATACTTATATCATGTCTCCTTTTATTAGTTTCATTTTTAAGGTAAACAATACCAATCTTCAGTCTCTCTTCATAGGAGAGTGTTTTCAGACTCTTTATCATTCCTGTTGCCTTTCTCTGAACCCCCTCTAATTTAACAGTATCATTTTTGTGATGGGGTGACCAGTTCTGCAAACAGGGGTGTAGCCACATAGGGTGGAGCTATCTTCTGGTTCTTTGGTGATCAATTTTTCATGTAGATATCCATTCTGAACTTCACAAATGGATATAATCTTGTAAGTATTATTGGTAAAAGTAGCTTATTGTTCTGCACAATATATTTCACTTTTGTTGTCTCTGAAGTTGTTCTCCATCAAGATTTCTTAGCTGGTCAGGATTTTTTGCAATGTTAAAATATCCATTATGGGCTGTCATGATTAAGCAATGTGATATCAGCCCTTGTGAAATGGTGTCTCTTTGAGAAATCCAGATGAGGCGGAAAACTTTCTTTGCTTCTCTTAAATCCCATAAGCATGGGAACAGTGATTTTTGCCTGTGGAAGGCAGGAGATTCCCTTGAAATATTCATCTCTCAACCACAATCAAAGTTAGTCAATTCCTATAACTTTCTTGAAGAGTTCTCTTATTTTATCATAGCCTGTAGTCAAAAGGACCTCTAAGTAAAACAAAGGGAACATCACTGAGATGATAAACAATCTCACTGGAAGTTCACACTGGCTTGGGCTGAAATGATAACAATATGGTCATTGAAGACTTTTTAGGGTATGTCTACACGGCAAGCAGAAACCCACCACAGCAATTCTCAGAGCCTGGGTCTACAGAATCAGGTTTGTGCTACGGTGCTGAAACTAGCAGTGTAGATAGTCATGTTTGGGCTCTGAAGACCACCCCCATCCCTGAATTTCAGAGCCTGAGCTCCATAGCAAGCCCAAACAGCTACATTGCTGTTTTTAGTGCTGTAGCACAAGCCCAAGCCTATAGGCCTGGGCTCTGAGACTCGCTGCTATGAATTTCTGCTTGCCATGTAGATGTATCCATAGTTTTGTTTCAGCACAAAGTACTATCAGAGCTTTAAATGGTATGGGACAAATCCTGAGGTCTTTTCTCAATTTAGTTTGGTCTTTACCTAGGTAAGACTCACTCTGATATAAATAACTGAGTGAAAATTGCAGGATTTGGCCAAATATGTGGTCACTGAGGTTTTGGTGACTTGTATGTCTCAGTAAGCATCTTTGCTTGTGTCAGTGTTATTCATACGTAAATCAGGGTGCTTCAAAAAGGTGGGTAATTAGCATTAACCCCCATTTTAAAGAAGGGGAAACTGCTGCAGAGAGGTTAAGTGACTTGTCCTAGGTCACACAGTGAGTCAGCAGCAGAGCCAGAAACTGAACCGAAGTCAGTCTGTCTATCTAGGTTTTCATACCATGCTCACCACCACAGATTGTTAGTGAAGGAGACTGAGGCCTCCTCCTGATTCCTTATCACATTCGCTTTCTATTGGATCATCTCTCTCCAATAATATCGTACCTAATTGTGACACATGAATTGTAGATTTATGGGCTGTACCCATTATATACACTGTAGATGTCTATATATTCATCCATTTTATATAATTATATGCATGCCTTTTTATGAATTATTTTTAACTTGAAAATTCCCACCCGTGTGCATTTGAGAAGTTTAATAATGACTGACAATTGCCTAATACCACCAGATATTCTTTATATGATCAAGAATCCAAATTTTTGTGTAATAAAAAGATATTTCCTTCTATAGAAAAAATTAGTCAAGATTTATTTTCTAATTAGATGCCTAAAAATGTTCCTTCCCCAAGTGAAATATGCTTAGTGGTCTTCGCTGAGCTTTTAAGTCCATTTGATTTGCACAATAGCTTATCATCAGTGATCTTAGGAGGTGAGTGTTTACTCAGAGGCCCAAGACTAAATCTTCAAGGAGAATGCACACTGGAGGTTTTCAATATAAATTCATATAAATCAAGCACTCAGACAGAGAGAAGTGTAGTGCAACCTACATTCTGGGTATTTACACAATGCATCTCACTTGCACAAGAACAGAAGAGGTCTGTTTTAAAGCTCTAAATTGCCAATCTTTTATGTGCACTGAATTCATCATTTTATGAAAGAGGGTAGGGGGGATTGGTGGTGAGTTTAAAGGAGTGTGTTATTTTATTAAGAATAAGTTGTTTTAATGTTAAAAGATTGTAAAATTCATTGTGTCTGTACTTTTCAAACAAAGTAAAATGATATACAATGTACCGGGTATTAGGCATTTCAAGATTCTTGAAGGGATACAGCTTGCAGCACAAAATCCAGACTTTTGTTAATGTATAGGCATTCATCATCGGCTGTTCATTAACACACATATTGCTAATGCTTGGCAATGGGGTGAACATTTTTCTGGAGTGGGGTCGAAAAACTAATTATTCACCATATGGTGGCTGGCTCAGCAACAAATGCTGAAGCCATGGAAGCAAAAGGAAGTTGGCTGGTTGATTTCTTTGGGCAGTTTGCACAGCGATGACTCTCTTGACACATGCCATTCATGTGGCCTCTGAATAACAGATGGGCTAAGGCTGGGAACTGTGGAAAAATCATGGCAGAGATCTGGTGGCAGCCTCTGTCTTTTTATCCTTCAGAATGACTTTGGGTCACATGGTCTGTGAAAATAACAAGCGGGGGATTGTACTCTGAGGATTTCCCTGCTTCTTTCATAAAGCCAGAGTGTAATTTTGACTGCCTTTTCGTATTTTGTTTATTAAAGGGATCAGGGTTTTAGATGAAAGAGATTACTTGGTTTGTGGTAGGGGCTTGTGCTGTGGCAATGACACTCAGCTCATTGTTAGCAGGAAAAATGCTGGCAGTTTGATAAGGGATAAGAAAATGGAAGGGGTTTAAATTAAAATTTAAATTACTCCTTATTTGTTCTCTTCTCATTTGTAAATCTCACATAGGCAAGTTAAGATAAGAGCTGTTTTAGATTCAGAATACTCAAACCTGAAATGAATTAGTGTTTTTTTTTCCAGAGGAACTTAGGAACGGAGGGTAAGATTAATTTGAACATACTGCACTTGCAACTTGTGTCCTTTCTGGATTTTTCATTGTTCCAAAGATGTAAAAAATGGGGAAGAAGGTGAAAGTTGCCAACAGGATATTTTCTGGACTTTTTATGCCTTCTAAAAAAAAAAATCAGATTAGTTTGAATTGTTGATTATAAGCAAATTAAATTTTAATTAACTGTGGTAGATCATGGCAACTCAGATCAGAACTTTCTTCTATCTCATCCTACATGACTATTCTTAGCATAAAGAAAAGTGAGTATGCAATACAGGTATTTACAGTGCCATTCTTTTACTGTATTTATTCAGAGTTACCATTCTGATGCTGATTATGTGGAGTATCATTTACCTAGGTTATAAAATGAGAAAGTGGCCAAACCTGAATATCCAAAAAGTCTGTATCCACATCTAAATTTTGTAGTTTGAGCCTGTCTCTTTAAAAAAAATGGCTTCCAAATGGAAAGGTGGTATGCAAGGTCTGGGCTCAGGATCCCCATTTTTTTCACTGTGTGTGTTTCCCCAAACACAATGAACCACAAAATTCTCTGATCATGTTTAAACGATAGTATTACAGAAAAGAATATCTCTTGTAGATTCAAACTCGAGGTTCACACAATACAAAATAAATACTGAAGTGAATATTTTTGTTGTAGAGTGACATTATTTATTGTTCAAAGTTTTCAGATGGCTGCTGAACATTAATGTAAGTGTTTATTAATCCTAAAAGTTTTAGCATGAACAGCTTTTATCTGAAAAGTATGATCGCTCATGTGTTAATGATTCTTCTGTTTAAAAAATGTATCATCCAGTCAAAGACTAGAAACAATATCAGGTAACTTCTGAAAATCACACAGAGGGTAGAGTGGAGTCACATTTCACAGCCCATGCTTTACACACACACACAGGTTTATATTTGCTCACATCAGTTAGTTGAGGAAATCTTAAGAATAATGAATACATTTGTAAAAATAAAGATTGATACACATGCAGAAAAAAGGGTTAAATTCACAAGTATTATTTGCAATGGATAATTTGCCCAGCTCTAATTCAAACTCTTTTTGGCATTCCTGTAACTTAAAAATATCTCTGCTTCTCAAGGGGACCTTTAGCCTGTTGCTCTTACTCACAATGAGTACCAATTACTCTCAGATAATTCTACTGAATTGAATTGGGACTATTAGTAGGAGTAAGTACTATTGATTGTAAGAATTATAATATTGAGTAATGTGGGGTGGAGGGGAGGGGGGGAGCAAAATACCTAACTTGTTTCAAGACTGAACTTAATAAGTTTATGGAGAGGCTGGTATGATGAGATTGCCTACAACAATGTATGGCCTGCCAATGGCTGGAGATGGGACACTAGATGAGGAGGGATGTGAAAGTTGCTTTTGATTACTATGATTTCAGATAAGAGATGAGCAGTAGAAGCAGAAGAATTCCTAGGATGGAAAGATCCTACGTTTTTCTAAATATCTTTAGGAATCAAAGAGGGGAAATAGGATGACATATGCTAAAGATCAGCAAAACTGATTCTAAACAGGAGGTTTTTTTCAAAGTTTTCCATGAGGCATGTATAGCAACTTTGCTTTGAGCTTTTTGCTTTTTAAAAATGTTCATTTGACGATGACCTTAACATTCTGATATAGCTTTTTAAAAAGGTGATAGCTGTGTTTGTTTTAATAACTATCAGTTTTAAAAAAAAAGTTGTGTTGGAAAAATGCAAACATTTTGGACAAAAATAGTTATTGAACAAAAAAGTCAGGTATTAAAACATTTATATTTAGAGTGACAAGAAATCTCAAGTTTTTCTATTATTTCGTATTAAGCTTTATTTTTTTTCAAAACATTTCCCCAAGAATGTCTCTCTTTTCTGCTATGTATAGATGATTTGGTTATATACCAGGTCCTGCCTAAGTGACCAGCAAACTGATCACATCATATCCTCAGTTACATAGCCCTAAATTCCAAGGAAATCTTTTCTTTTTAAATGTTGGGGCACAAGAGTGTCTACATCCTTCATCTGGGAAGTTGGGTGAATGTCCGACTGGGAAAAACATCCATATCTTTATGAATTGGCATAAATGATGGGGATGCATCAGTCCAACCTTATCTGGTTCTGTTACCAGGGCTGCCTTCAGCATTTTTGCTGCCTCAAGTGACAGAAAAAGAAAAAAGGCCGATCGCGGGACTTTGGCGGCAGCTCTACCGTCCCCGCTTCATTCTTTGGTGGCAATTCGGCGGCAGAGCCTTCCCTCCAAATTGCCCCCGAAGGGCCGGACGTGCCACCCCTTTCCCTTGGCCGCCCAAGCACCTGCTTGTTGCACTGGTGCCTGGAGCCGGCCCTGTCAGTTACCCAGGGTTTTCAGAACCCAAAGCAATGTTAATTTTACTGTTTTTCTCCAGAGGGTGTCAGGAATAAATCAATGGGGACACAGTTGCTCCGTCTGATATATGATCGACACAAACCAGAATCCTTGTACCTAAAACTACTTTTTATTAGATTTTAAACACACACACACATGCTGTTGCAGTGGGTTCAGAGTATCTCAAAAATATTTATGTTTACCAAAAATTAAGAGATGGTTTCGAAGAATCAACAGCCAGGCTTCAGGGGGTCTCTGCCTTCTGTCTAGCTGCTGGGAAACTTAGGTGTCAGATCCTCACCCAAAGAAAACTTCCTTGGACTGCTCCAAAAGCACACTTTCTAACTAAACTTTTTATACATTTTCTCCAAACAAAGCACATAACTCATAACAGCCCCTAATAGGCTAACAATTTCCCTAACAACAACCAATAACAATTCATTATTATCCTTATCAGCAAAGCATTTCTAGTCATAACAACAATGAAACTTACATGTCAGAGACACCTAAAACCAAAGCTGTCCAAACATTCCATCTGTTTTTGTGGAACCTTAAGTCCCTATCCCAACCTTTGAATCGGATTAGCAGAGCTGCAAACATGGCCTTGTCTTCTCAGGGTCCTAAAATGATTATCCCTAGCAATGTGATGTTTGTGTTTCAGCTGGCGGTGGTTGAACATACAAAATAGCTGACCGCAGTACTGTCAAATTCTGGGGTACATGCAGGAATGACAAATTTGGGGGCTACAGCTCAGGCCTGGTATCCAGAGTTTGCTAATTTGTCCACCCCCCTAAATTATTGCACATACCTTATAGCCACTTTGTTGAGCTGATGGACTCATCCATTTGGATAGAATATGTGGTTTATTCTGTTGGTAGGCTCAAATGCATTTTGCCCTAAGAACAGCTGAACTGAATTACTCTCCCCTTAATTAATATGCATCTTTTGTAGATTATATAAACTCAATTAGTTTAAATGGCAAATAAAGTAAGGAGACAGATGGTGATTAAAAGTTTCCAAGTGTTAGTGCAGTTATTTAAACTTTCACTGTGTGTATTCTTTCTATTTGCCAATATACAGAGCAATAAAAATATGAATATAGTTTTTTTCCAGGAGTAATGCCCTAGTGTTTCCTGAATGATCCTTGTTTCTACTTCAGCAACCTCATTTGTGAACCATCACAAACATTTATTATACTTTTTTATAACCACCTGCTTTACCACCATCTATTCTGTGCTAAAACTAGTAATCACGTCATTAACTCAGTATATCTTTGGAAATTCTATATTGTCTTTCTTCTGTCGAGTGGTAGTAGTTTTCGAGACCTTGCAGATCAATTTTCCATTGGAGGAGAAATCAGTTATATGGCCTTTGGGTATTTTCGTGGTGTAACGTATTTTATTTACACAATATACATACATCTTTCAAAAGATGTGGTCAAACAGCACACACGCAATCTCCTCTTTCATGAATCTCAGCTAACGCACCAAAGGTGGGTTCCCAGGAAGCAACTGTGCCCCAGCGGTTGACTGTAGTTAGAGAGATTAAGGTCTTGTGCAAACTTTCCAGCTGTTTGCAACAACTTCCCTCAAAAGAAAATACATCACAAAATTAACAACAATACAACATCTCTTCCAAGACTGAACAGGCTGAGAAAAAGTTGCTAAAAATGCTAGTAAAATTATGTGTAATCATTCCACCCCGTGACCCTCACTATAACTATATACTGTATTGTGAATGCCTTCACTGTGTTTTTAGCTTTTTTTTTCTTGACCATACTGTATACATTAGAGCAGGGGTAGGCAACCTATGGCACGCGTGCTGAAGGCGGCACGTGAGCTGATTTTCAATGGCGCTCACACTGACTGGGTCCTGGCCACTGGTCTGGGGGCTCTGCATTTTAATTTAATTTTAAATTAAGTGTCTTAAACATTTTAAAAACCTTATTTACTTCACATACAACAATAGTTTAGTTATATATTATAGACTTATAGAAAGAGGCCTTCTAAAAACATTAAAATGTATTACTCGCACGCGAAACCTTAAATTAGAGTGAATAAAAGAAGACTCGGCACACCACTTCCGAAAGGTTGCCGACCCCTGCATTAGAGTATCTTTAATTTTGTTTCAGTCCTCTTCTTTTTTAATCCTAGGACAACAGTTATTGCAAATGAATAATATTTGTCTAACACCTGAAATAGAAATGAAGCAATGCTTTACTTTCTGATATCATGATGGATTTGTCTGCGTTACACTATTATGATCTCATATTTTAGGGGTCCATAACCCAGGCATAAAACACTGCTCTGAATTTACACGAGCCATTAATTTGTAATCCATGAAGAATATTTGCTTTTGTAACATTTTATTAAATCACTTTAGGCAAGATTAGTTCCATGAGGTTCACTTCAAATTTAGACTATTAAACCTACATAAACACTTTTTGAAGGTTTTATTCCTAGCTCCACTCAGTCTTATCCAATGTCTCCATGATAGAGAAGTTTTCATGTGTGGATGCATGCATGGATTTTTACCTTTTTTTGAAAATGCTCTGTAGCCTAATTGTCTACATGTTTCTATATATGTCTAAAGTTTGTACAAAAATGCTGGCATTTTAAGTGGCGGGAAGCACTTTTAGTTCTCGTCCCACATTGTAATACAAAAAATAAATTGAATGAGTTCTCTTCCTCAAGTCTCTTACAAGTGTCACTGATTAAAACCAAAAAGGAGCGGCAAATATCCATGGTTATTGAAAGCTCCTTAGAGCAAAGTATTAAGATTCTGGGGTTTAATGCTTATCTGATGACTAGAGCTTTATTGATGTTTGTATAGTTATGAGTAGTCAGTTAGTGGGTGAACTTAAAGTATTATCTCACAGTCTCTTCTTTGGCTATCCAAATCCTGATCAGGAATCTAGAGGAGATTTTTCCTTTACATTACGGATGTAATGAATGAAATTACGCAGTGATTTTTTCCCCAGTGACTTTTGTTAAACTTTTAATAAACCCAGGTGTTTTGTTTCATCTCTCTTATGGAGTCAGTAATGCTGGATCCCTCTTTTCCCATGGAACTGGATTTGATGTTTTTGATAGGACCATCACTGAACTTGCTAGCTATTTAGCTTGGACCCCTGAAATGTTTCAATTCTGCAGGCCCTAATGTCTGGTAATTTGAGTTTAAAGTGAGTTAGTTCAAATTAGCTACAAATAGCTTGACGTGTAGGGACTTCTCATTGACACTAATAGGGTTAATCCTATAACAATGCTGTCTACACTCCTGTGATCTTATAACCTTGTGCTCTTCCTAATGCTATATAAAGTCCTATTTTTCATTTGATCTTCTGGCCACCTTACACACACATCATTCAACATCTGTCAGCCTCAGCTTTTTTTTGTATTGCCTGAAAAATTTTACATAAGAAAGATCCCCTGTAAATATTATTATGATTTTTTTTAATATCTAGATAAATTTTCTTTATAATAGTGTGTTTAATGTTGTTCCACTAATGATCTTTTAATTTCCTTTCACAAGTACTGTGCTATATATGCTGTATGGATACTGGATCTCTTGAACCCGAAAGATCATCTCTGGCTGTGCACTTAGATTTTAGTGAAACTAGGCAAGAAACAGCTAGTAGGGCACAGCAAAGTAGCAGTAGTTTACTTGTGACAACAATAAGGGATGCAAGGGGGCATTCCCAACAATCACATATGTGACACAAGCTAGGACCATATATAGGCATATACTTAAATCAGATAAAAGTTAGCAGCAGGTTGAATTTAAGTGAGTCGATGACCTCGCCTAACAAAAATTTATGGTTCCACTGTGTCACACTGGGATTTTGTATGGGTTGTATTGTTACAATCTTTAAAAAAGGGAAGAAGGAGGATCCGGAGAACTATAGGCCAGTCAGCCTCACCTCGGTTCCTGGAAAAATCATGGAGTAGGTCCTCAAGGAATCAATTCTGAAGCACTTAGAAGAGAGGAAAGTGATCAGGAACAGTCAGCATGGATTCACCAAGGGCAAGTCATGCCTGACTAACCTAATTGCCTTTCTTATGAGGAGATACTCATGAGAGGAAGCAGGTGGATGGTTATTTCCTTGACTTTAGCAAAGCTTTTGATTACGGGTCTCCCACATATTTTTCTTGCCGGGCAAGTTAAGAAGTAGGGAGGCTGGATGATTGGCACTATAATGATAGATCGAAATCTGCGTAGATTGTCAGGCTCAGCGAGGTAGTGATCATGGTCCATGTTTAGTTGGCAGCGGTATCGAGAGGAGTGCCCCAAGGGTCGGGATCCTGTGGCAGTTTTGTTCAATTATTTCATTAGATCTGGAGGATGCGTGAACTGCACTCTCAGCAGTTTCAGATGACACTAACTGGGAGGGTGGTAGATACGCTGGGAGGGTGGGGATAGGATACAGAGAGACCTAGACAAATTATGAGGACTGAGCAAAAAGAAACCTGATGAGGTTCAAACAAGGACAAGTGCAGAGTTCCTGCCATTTAGACAGAAGACTCGCCATTCACTTGTTACAGACTAGGGACTGCAGTGGCTAGGCAGCAGTTCTGCAGAAAAGGACCTAGGGTTGACAGTGGATGAGAAGTGGATATGAGTCAAACAGTGTGCCCTTGTTGCCAGAGGCTAACAAATTTTGGGCTGTATAAGTAGGGACATTGCAAGCAGAATCGAGGTGATGTGATTATTCCCTTCTATATGACATTTGGAAGGCCTCATTTCTGGTAGTACATGTGCTCCAGTTTTTGGGGCCCCACACTACTAAGAAGGATGGTGGAAAAATTGGAAAGAGTCAGCGGAGGGCAACAAAGCGATACAGGCTGGAGCACATGACTATAAGGAGAGGCTGAGGAACTGGGATTGTTTAGTCTACAGAGGAGAAATGAAGGGGGGATTGATAGCTGCTTTCAACTACCTGAAAGGGGTCAAAGAGGGATGATCTAGGCTGTTTCAGTGGTTAGCAGATTGACAGAACAAGGAGGTAATTGGTCTCAAGTTGCAGTGGGGCGAGGTTTAAGTTGGGAATTAGGAAAAACTTTTTCCATCAGGGAGTAGTGGAAGCAACTGCGATGAGTTACTTAGGGAAGGTGGTGGAATCTCCTTCCTTAGAGGTTTTTAAGGTCAGACTTGACAAAGCCCTGGCTGGGATGATTTAGTTGGGAATTGGTCCTGCTTTGAGCAGGGAGTTGGACTAAATGACCTCCTGAGGTCCCTTCCAACCCTGATATTCTATGATTCTATGTTACTTATTGAAAGTTGTATTTGACGTGGTTCCTTATGCTTCAAATGTTTTATCCTGAGTTCTGCTGGAATTAGCCAATATTCTCCTACTCTGAGTGACCCTGCCTGACCACTAAGAACAGTAATGGATACAGCAAGATGCTGCTGACCCTTTGAGGAATGGCCCTGCAGTCACAGAAAGAGACAGACCAAAAGTAGTTAAAGGGAGCACTCCCTCACAAATAATTAGCACCTTGGGAATAGGGTGGTTTTTCACACTCTAGACAGGGCAACCCAATGTCTGTTAGAGGAGCAAAAACGTCACATATATTACCCTGGCTCCTTAAATGAGTTGCTTTGTTGCAGCTCATTGAGCTATGACAGTCAATGGCACAACAGAAGCACAAATATCGACAAATCACATGATGGCACAGCAGACTTGCAGACACTTCTCAGTGGCCACACTGAATGCAATGGAGGAGATGTGTGTTTTGATAGGTGTCTGCTTTGAAGTAGAGCCAAATCCATGCCACAGTGGGTTAGAATGCCAATATACCTTGTCCGCTATATTTGCAGATTAAATGTTCCAGGTTAGGTCCATCTCTAATGCATTCAAGACATAAATTAATCTTGTCCAATCATCTTTCGTCATGTGTCTTGACTCTCTTCCATGAGATTTTGGGTCTCAATTCTGCAATCATATGCTTGTAAGTGGAATACTGTCCCTCTAGTGAGTCCCATTGTGTTAGATGTGAGACTTTGCTCACATGGATCCAGTTGCAAGGTCAGGACCGTATTTTGCTGTAGCCACTTAGCACAGACACTAACCAGTGCAACAACTTTTTCCCATAACACAAAAGCTGTCTCTGAAGTACCTAGTACCTGCTAAAGAAACCCTTATACACGCTACGCTGGAACAAAAAAGTGGGGTTAAAAACTTGTTTGCAGTGTTGGTGTAGCTGTGTTGGTCCCACGATATTAGCTGTCTCTCTGGGTTAAAGTAGAACATTTCAGTGTTTTGTGATGAGAAAATATTTGTTCTTGGTGTTATATTGACATGTATGTTAAGAAAGTGTTTTTGTTTTCACAGAATACTCAATTATTGTTTTCTTGAAAGAGTTATTTTTATTTTTTTAAAGAAAAGGATATAAAGGGGAGGGGCTTGTTGCCTCTGATAGCTGAAAAGTGCCTGTGTTTGTAACTCTTTTATGTTGGCATTTTATCTTTGCCGGGAGAGTGTTGCACAAATTTAGATACTTACTACTTCAGTGAATAAAGTCTCACTGCCAACACAAATTCCAGCTGTGAACATGTAATAAGTTCTTCTATGGTTCGAAAAGGGAAGTACCCTGTGCCTAAATTTAATTTTCATGCGTATTTGTCTATTTGGCTGCTCCCTCAAATTTTGCACAAATGCTACTTTGTAGCCAACACAGGAGCCTGTCCTTTTGTCTGAGCAATAATTACCCCATCCCAACACAGAAGTGACTACAGTATGTTACATTATGCCAAACTGACTTGTATTAATAATAACCTGAGTTAAAGCCAAATCCTTGCCCATGGTAATGTGGGACTAATTCCCTTGGGGAGTGGCTGTCTGCCAGAAATGTAGTTAAGAGATGCGTGCAGCCTTTTTAAGGGTGACTTGAATTGAATGACAGCTCTAATGCTATTGAGTCAAAGGGACACCCAGATGAAAACCTCAGTCGGAGTCATACATCCCAGTCTGGAGTGTGCTGTTATGGTATATACTTGTGCCAAAGAAAAAATCTTCCCCTCTGGATACCAGTACCATCCTGTGAGTGTGAAGTCTAATTAGAACAGGCCAAACAGATCTGGCCAAGCTCTATGTCATCTAGGAAATAGGGCTACGATTTGGTCTGCAGAGTGTTACAATGGGATTTTCAAAAGTGCTCAGTATTGGCCTACTAACTTTGCTCCCACGGAAATCAATTTAATTAAATATAATTAATTAACCCCATTTTTCAATTAATTTTTTTTGTCAAATTTGTTTTGACCAGTTCTTGTCCTTAGTACTGAATGACTCACTTTTTTTCAGAGAGAGAGGCTGTATTTTGTGTGCTCTTTCTGAACTACTGCCAATCAGAAAAAAAATAGCATCTGTTGTTTTCCCATGGATCTGGTTATAATTATCTGTTGTTCAATATTTGTATCGTGGTAGCAGCAAGAGGCTACAGTGAGCATCAGGGCCTCTTTGTGCTAGGCACTTTCCAAGCACATATGATGACATTGGTCTTCTTCCCCAGGAGCTTGCAGTTGAGTTTAAGGTCTAGAATTTCTTTAGCCACCACAACCCCAGATCCGCATTCACATAGTGGAAGCCACAGAGAAGCATCTCAGTATGCCTGCCTGCTGTAGTGTGATGGGAGGGCCATTTACCAAACTTCAGCCTCCATCAAAAACTATTTTCAATTCAGAGGAAGCTGTGGCTTTGCCTGGTGACACCCACCCAAAGCATCAGAGAGTGGAAGTCATCTGCCATCTTCCAAGGACAGCAAAGTGAAGTAGCCAGTGACCAGACCAGTCATTCACCTCCAAAAGACAACCAGTCAGTTTGGAATGATATGGGTCATCATAGGGTGGGTTTTTCTGTCAAGCTTTTAAGCAGAGCACAATTGTTTGGGAACACAGAACCATGTGTTCTAATTCCAATTAGTTAGGTCAGGTAAGCTTTTGGATGTTTGAACTGCGCTTTCAATCTTCTGAGATCCCACCATCACTAGATGTATACATACTTTTGCTACATAGGAGGTTATTTACTCTGTGCTGTATTGCAGTGGTGACACTTGTGTACTGTATGCTCTTATGTGCAGCTTGGCTGTGCTAAAGCTGGGGTTTGCATATTTTTCATTTTATTCTCTTGTAGTCATCGTTATGAAAACAGTTTAAAGAGGAATCAATGATTATTATTTCTGTATGAGATTCACAAATGAGCAGAGAAATATCAGTGAGCTGCCAGTGCTAACAGAAATAGCTTGCTGAAATATATACACGGCCTATCCCCCAATGTGTACTCTGAATGTATACTTGGAGTGGCTCAGTGCACATGACAGTCAAATTCAGTAGTGTTATGGTGACAATTTTACAAGAGTGGGAAAGGATCCTGGCTGGGGATCAGATTAGGCCATCTACTGAAGCTGGCTACTGCTCCTATCTAGATGTATTAGCTCATTATACTTATAGATTATCATCATTATTCCAAGTGTATCTACATAATTCAGCACCATCAATGGAGTTCTTAACTAAGCTTTGATTCTAGAATATTTTTTTATTGGTGGTGAAGGATGATCCACAAATACTACTACTGAATGTTGAGATCCTATATTGACTCCACAAGGCTGGCAGTTTAAAGAAATGTATGCAGTGTTGTTGGGGCTGTATCAGTCCCAGGACATTATCTCACCCACCTTCCCTCTCTA
Organism: Chelonoidis abingdonii; assembly: GCF_003597395.2. NCBI lineage: Eukaryota > Metazoa > Chordata > Testudines > Testudinidae > Chelonoidis > Chelonoidis abingdonii. The sequence continues at coordinate 106,622,599 of NC_133769.1, forward strand.
ATTAGGAGAAATGTATTTTGACTTTTAACCAGAACAGATTTATATTGGCTATTAAGGGTGCAATGGGATTGAGTCCTGTTGATTTCAGTACTAGTATGTAAAGTTAGGAATGTGCTTAAATGCTTTGCTGAACTGAAGCCAGAATGTTCAACACCTTACATGATCGAGCCCTAACAGACAGAGAGGTGAAACCCCAGGAGAATATATTCATGGTGTCACTTTTTGAAGTAAAACCACAAAAAGTCATTCTTGAACAAAAAAATTCAGAAACAGACTTCAAAGAGAAACAGCAGAACTAAAATTCATTTGCAAGTTTAACACATTAATTTGAGCTTGAATAGGGACTGGGAGTGGCTGGCTCATTACAGAAGCAGCTTTGCATCTTCTGGAATTGACACCTCTTTATCAATTATTGGGAGTGGACTACATCCACCCTGATTGAATTGGCCCTGTTAACACTGATTCTCCACTTGTGAGGTAACTCCCTTCTCTTCATGTGTCATTAGATAATGCTTGCATCTGTAACTTTCACTCCATGCATCTGTAACTTTCACTCCATGCATCTGAAGAAGTGAGTTTTTTTACCCAGAAAAGCTTATACCCAAATAAATCCATTAGTCTTTAAAGTGCCACTGGACTCCTTGTTGTATTTGTGGATACAGACTAACATGGCTACCCCCTGATACTTCACAGAATTGGTGGAAGCTTTTCTGCAATATTTCAATGGGAATTATTTGTCACTCTGTTTTGGGTGACTTTGCACGCTTCAGCTTTTGCTTTACTGTGAAATTCGATTAAACAGCTAACTTTAGAATGAAAGCCTGCCAAAAATTCCAATTTCAAAGCCACCATTCACTTACTGTGAATTCCATTTTAACTTGAAAAACTGTTGGGCTCTGGGTTCTACGTGGTCAGACCTGGTGGTTGGAGTGGTGGTGGTGAACAGGTACCAAGGGTCAAAGCCAGAAGTAGAGTTGGGACCGAGCCAGGGACAGCACTGAAACTGTGGTCAGAGGACTGGCCCTGGATCAGAACTGGGCTCAGAGTCTATAGATGAGCCAAATAAGGATTGTAGTTGGAGTCTGGATGCAGGCTAAATGTTGAAGCTGGGTTGAAGTCAGTCCAAGAGTCTGGGGATCAGGAGGTGGGTGCAGGGCTAGAGTGGGTCAGGAACAGGACTGGAGCGGGGTTGGAATAGGATATGGACAAGGCTGAAGTGTGTTGGAACAAGGCTTGGCGAAGGCTGGGGCAAGAACAGGGACAGGATTGAGGGCAGACTGGAAGCCTGGGGAGTCTGTAACATCATGAGGCACCAAAAGGGTTCCTAGCTGTATGATGCACAGACTAACTTGTGGAATACTTGTGCCTGGGTGGGTCATCTGACCTGGGTCCTGACCAAGAATAGACTACAGCTACATGCCTGAGGGATGAGTCACAGCAGGTTCTGCTTCACAGATGAGTCAGTGCAGCTATTGAAGCTCTAAAGGCTGCCCTCCTCCCCGCCTAGTGGGAGGAGCCACTGGACTAGGATGACCAGAGAGCAAATATGAAAAATAGGGATGAGGGTGGGAGGTAATAGGAGCCTATATAAGAAAAAGACACAAAAATTGGGACTGTCCCTATAAAATCGGGACATCTGGTCACACTACACTGGACCCAGACATCAAATGATCATGGGGGACAACAAATGAAAAAACAGGGACAGGAGTGAGGGTCACAGGGTCGAAAGCAGGGATGCAGAGTGGGACACTCAGCAGAGGACCCCATACAGCACCTACTGCTCCTCAAAGGCATCTAGGGAACCAGTGGATGCGGCCCAGAGGAACTCTGCCTGGAGACGCGACGTAAGGGATGATCAGAAATAGGCCCCACATGAGTCAGTGCAGCTGAGCGAGCAGCCCCTGTCTGGCTGTAGGTTTGCTTCACAAAAATGGGCTCAGATTTACTGGCAAAGGGACCTATTATCTAGCCATAAATTCAAGAAACATGTCACTGTGAGGCTGAAATGAGCTTATATTTGCATTTGTAACAAAATGTGCTAAAAACAACCCCCTCGAATCCTGAATATTTTGTCTTTGGCTGTGGATTTTCATCTGCTTCTGTGCTTCAGAAGTATACAACAGAAGTAAGTCCTGCACTGACTGCCTAGATTGTAGGTAGCAGCACAGTGAAGCAGCAGCGTGTATAGGGCTCCTAGCTCCCGCTCAACATGGCTGGGAAGGGACAGGGATTGAGCAGAGGTTGGACTCCCTTTGACAGGTCTGGGTTTGGTATGTCTCCGTCAGCGCAGGGAAAAACTGGGAGGAAAGGTTGTGACTGGGCATAAGAAGTTCCAAAGGCTGGAAGCTGAAGCTGGACACATTCAGACTGGAAATTAGGAGGACATTTTCAACAGTGAGGATAATTGGCCATGGGAGCACCTTAACTAGGGATGTGGTTGATTCTTCATCACCCGAAGTCTTTAAATCAAGAATGGACGTCTTTCTAAAAGGTTTACTCTAGTTTCACTGGAAGCTGTGGACTTGATGCAGGGACCACTTAGTGAAATTTTGAGGCCTGTATTAAGCAGAAGGCCAAAGCAGCTGATCAGGAGCCTCTCTGGCTTTAAAAATCTATGAATCTATGGCAGTTTCAGTTACAATATTTTCCTCACTGCTTCTAGGATAGCACAACAACATATATTGCACCATACCCAGAGCCTGAGGCAAAGCCAGACTTTAGCCCTTCACCTGTGAAATAAAATGATTTACAAAAACTGGTGGGTTTAAGCTAAGAATGTAAAAATGATCTGGAAGCATCACATTTCCTTCTCCATCTCATGACTGTGAAAAAAAGTAACCACACCAACTAAAGCCAATTTATTAAAAATATTTTAATTTTAAGATGACATATTGCATGCAAAATTTCATTTTAAAAGTGACTTTGTAGTTCTACTATATTATAAATTGAAAAGCTGGATAAACAAGAGTTTATAAATATTAAATAAATAATCCTGTACAGGATCTTAACTATCTTGGAGCACCATAAAATTAAAGAAAAATTTGTTTAGTGAATATATGAATCGAACCATTTAATTTGATAAATGAAATGAACACCAATATTATTGATAGCATTTTATTGTACTATGTTAATTTTGCTTAAAAGCTCAGTAAATTCCTTGAAAATAATTTGTTCCTTCCACGCCTTCTAAGGGCTAAACTGTGAACCTCTTCCACTGACAAACAGTTACTCATCTGAGTAATACCATTGACTTTTAGGAGGCTCTATTCCAGAATCACATCTAAGATTTTACCATGAGGTACTGTGTTCTAGTAATGTAAATTTTCTAACAGCTTTACAAGTGAGAAGCATATAAAGTATGTGTGTGTGTGTATATATACATTTACTCCTCATGAAACAGAGCACTTATTGTGACTACCTGATCTTGGTTAACAGTCAGCCAATACTAGTCTACAGGGATTTTTTTGGGAGTCCTTCCTGTTAAAGGGAACCATTTTCAGTCTAATGATTACAGATCATTACATTAATTTTTTAATTGGACAACATAATTAAAATACCCGCCACTAGCGAGAAGCAAGGAACGTATCCATTGTCTTAATTTCACTCTCAGAATTGTTACTGCAGCTTCAAAGGGTTGCAAAGTTGTTTTCATAAAGCAAATCATTCAAAATAGTTTGCTATGTTTGCATCAGCTGTCAGCTTTGTAAATTTATTCTTACAATAGCGGGTTTTGACAGAATTTGTAAAATGCTTTCCCCTCTGTTTTTGAAATATGATAAATGTGACATACAGTTGACCTTTACACAAGGCCACATGTTAATATTCAGGACCATGCTTTTGTTTGTCTTGAACAATGCCTGTCATTAAGAAAGCGTGGATTGCCAATATGACCCTCTGTTAGAATGCTGGACCATTCCTGATTGGTCACCAGGAAACATCATGTGCCTTTGATTGAAATGACATGGAAGATGTATGGTCAAAGTGCTGTACTCAGCACCACTGCTGTGATGTGAAGAAAACCACTTTGACCCAAATAGACCTGCACTCAAACAATGTCGCACCAACCAAAGACAACATATTGGGAAGAAAAATGCTTGTAAACTGCGTGTGCTGGAAGATGTATTAGCCAGACGGCCATAGGGCAATCTTTGAACTATTGAAATCTTTAGAAATATTGTTTAGTTCTTGAACAATACTTACAAACCTAATTAATCAAGCGTAGATGGTTATGTTCTCTCTATACATAGTGAATCATTTTAGTGTAAGAATAGGGCTGTCACATTTATCTTGCTGACCACTTCACAGGTGCTTGCATCCAAAAGCTTAATTTGAACATATATTTTAACACCAATTGTGATTTGAATTCCAAAAATACATTACGAACAGATCCATGACAAATTGCTAACAATTAATATGCTTCCAAGTGTTTGTGTTTGTTTCCATTTTTATGTTTATATTTTTCTTGGGCTATGACACACCATTTTTAGAGCTTTGTTCTTGTTATTTTTAATTTTCAGTAGGAATATTTTTGACAGCTCCTCCAGATAAGTATTTTAAACCTGCTGTAGTATTAATGAGTAATGCTGCAAACAAGCTGTACAGCTTCAATCTAAAATCCATCAGATAAGTACAGCCTCATCCTGGAAAGTGCTGAAAAACTCCAGTGAATTCCCACGTTCCTTCAGCTCCTGTTGAATTGTATGGGAGCTGAGGGCATTCAGTTCTTTGCAAGATTAGACTCTTTGTATCCAGGATGCCACTAGTTTCCAAAGTCTGGCAGATGAACATAGAGATAACTATTGTCTTAACAAATGCTCTAACAATTAAAAAAAGTGTACGGTGCCTAAAAGCTGAAGACTTCTAGGCTGCTGATGGCAATTAATAACTTAATTAGACAAATACCTCTATTGCTTTTAGAAGTTGTTTTTATATTAGTGACATAGGTCCTGTCTACACTGGCAAGATTCTGTGCAGTAAAGAAGCTTTCTGCGCTTTAACTCCAGAAGTGTACACATTGCCAAGCCACTTAGTGGCTCTGCTGCCTTGACCTCAGGTGACCAACCATGAGCCCCATCCCTTAAATTCCTTGGGAATTTTGAAAGTCCCCTTCCTGTTTGCTTGGTGATGTGTGCAGTGGTCTCAGTGCATCTTTCCAGGTGGTCATGCCTGCTCCACGCACCAGCGATCCCCCACTTGGAGCAATGCTGAGTTACTAGACCTCATCAGCATTTGGGTAGAGGAGGCTGTCCAGTCCCAGCTGCGCTCCAGCCATAGGAACGATGATACCTAAAGACAGATTTCACGATAAATGACAGAAAGAGGCCGTGACTGGGACACACTGCAGTGCAGGGTCAAAGTGAAGGAGCTGCAGAACGTCTCCCACAAGGCGCGGGAGGCAAACTGCTTCTCCGATGCTGTACCCACAAGCTGCTGGTTCTACAAAAATCTGGATGCAATACTTGGTGGTGACTCCACCTCCATTGCGAAGATCATGGTGGATACTTTGGTGGCTCACGTGCCAGCTGAGAGTGGACCGAGCCAGAAGAAGGAAATATTGGATGAGGATGTGAAGGGGGAGGCAGACCCAGAGGCAGAGGATAACTCAGAGATGCATGCAGCCAGGAGCTCTTTTCTACCCCGGAGGAGGCTAACCAATCACAGCTGTCAGAGCTTGGCAAAGCACAAACAGGACAGGAGACCCCTGGTAAGTGGCTTTGATTTTGGGAATCACTGAAGGAAGTTGTTGGGGGCAGAAGAGTTACAGAAAGCAGGCTTGTGTCTGTATGATGCATGTACCTCCACATGCCTAGTCTGAGAAACGGAACAAGGTGTTGATTCCGTCACTTCACGGGAATCTGCCCCAGAGATCTCCACGAAGCTCTCACAGTGATACTGGGTAATCTGTAGCCACAGGTTCTTTCACAGAGCTGCTTTGTTTCTTGCCCCATTAAGGGTAACTTTCCCATGCCACTCTGCCGTCACTTGGCGGGGACCATTGCTGCATACAGGTGAGCCACATAAGAGACAGGGCGAAAGCTGTAGTCTTGGAGAAGACCCTCCCTTAATTCACTGCTCACCCTCAGCAGAAAGATATCTTCCATAATGAGCTCTCAGAGATATGACCTTGGGAGTCCAGCCTCCTTCTTCATTATCACCTGCTGAATGGTTGCGCAGAATTAGAAAGTGGCATTGAAGAACTAAAGAGGACTTTCTGCGTGAGGTTGTGAGGCACTCTGTGGAAAAACAGGAATTGAAGGAGTGGCATGACAGTGAGAAAAGGGACCAAAAGGAGAACGCAATGCGCCAGAATGAAGCCATGGAGTGGTTCTTAAAAGTTATGGAGTGCCAAGTGGACACGCTCCAGGTGCTACTAGCACTGCAAACTGAGCAGCTCCACCCTCGCTCTCCCCTACAGCCACTGTCGCAAAACTCTCCCATGTGCCCCCCCAAACTCTGGCAACACACTCTTATCAACCTCCTGGCTCCAGTCTGTACCCACTGCATTCCACTCCTGCCCCATCACAGTCCAGCCCTGTGGACTCCCAATACCCACTACACTCAACACCCATCCCTCTGCAGTTTAACCCTGCTGAAGTACAGTACCCGCTGCATTGTACTCCAAAGGAGAAGGTTAGATATGATACCCGGACATACACAAATCTTTAATTGTCCCAAGACACCACCTCCTCCTGGGACCTGCCTTTCCCTCATCCCCTACAGTGCTGATATTTTTTTTTTGTTTGTCTCTCTCCTCCGGTTGTTGTTTTTTTAATAAAAGAGTTGTTTTGATTTGAAAGCAATCTTTATTCCATTAACTGAAAGCAAACAGAGCCCTGCAAAGCAACAGGCAATTTTCTTAAACCTTCATAGTTTATCATCTGCACCATTCACAATCACCTCCTAGCATTACAAGCTCTGCACTCTCAAGCATAGCAACAAATATTAGTGGCTTTCAGCTTCAAATTGCTGCCTTAAGGCATCCCTGATCCTTATGGCCCCACGCTGTGCCACTATAATAGCCCTGGTCTTTGGCTGTTCAAATTCAGCCTCCAGGCGCCCACATTTCTGTCTGTGCCCATAAGCACTGCCCCCACAGCGCTACTGGACGGTTTCAGGCCAATGAGAGTTGTGAGGACAGTGCTGGGGGCGCGGGCAGCGCACAGAGACCTGCTGTTCCCCTCCCCCCAAAGGGCGTGCAGAGACATGCGAGCAGCAGCTGTATGCTTCCAGGAGTGGCATGGGGTCACAGCATGCATGCAGCCTGCCTGAGTGCCCTGCTGCACCGCTGGAGTCATGGTGGGCCGGACACAAATGTTAGATGGGCTGTATTTTGCCTACCCCTAGTCTAAGTGCTGTCCTGAATAGGAATGGACATGCTTAAGCACGTTTAACTTTAAGCACGTTTAAATGCTTTAGGCCCTGATTCAATAAGGTACTTAAGTACATATATATAAATACATTGCTGTATCGGGGTTATAAAATTTATAACTTTTGAATGCATCAAGAAAATATTAAATTTTTGCAGTTCTAAATATAAGCATGAATATTTATAACTTATTGTTTTTTCCTAAGTATTGTAATTATGGTACTGCCATATTAAAATTAGCTAGGTATATTTAATCTATTAAAGATTGTGACTGCGGGGGGTTTTCCTCCAACTCAGTGTTGAGGCAGTGTGGGAAAACTTACATTGCCGTTGGCTGGGTTGTACGGACCCTCTGGATAAAGACTGCAGTTTTCTATGCTATCAATTCACTGTCTCACTTAGGGCATGATCCAGTGCCTGTTAAAGTCGATGGAGAGACTCTAATTAAATTCTTTGGGCTTTTGGTCAAGTCAGTAACAACCAAATTCATGTGAAAAATTAAAAAAAACCTGTAACCATGCAAAAACCCAAGACAGCTAGAAACCCAGCTGCTTGATTTATGTATGCAGATGCTCTTGGTGCACACACATACAGGATTTGGTGTATGCAACTTGATTGCATGCTGAAAATTGAATCACAAATTTAGAGGCCGTGTTTGAAAATTTGATCCTCAGAATCAAATTACAGAATATGGCCAATTCCAAGCATTAAGAAATCATGAGTCAGGACAGGCCTCAGCCAAAATCATGAGCTTGGCTTAAAATAAGGAAAAATTTTCAAAATAATACATTTTATGTTCTTTTTATTTGCCTTCTGGTGTTAGAGAGTTCAAGATTCATGTTCTGAGGGTTTTCTCCACAACTGCAAGAGCTAGAAACATACTTTTTATTTAAAATGAAATCTGAGATTCTCAGGTAGCAGCCTGATTCCAGTATCTGTGGCTTTAAGAAAATTACTAAATAGCATGAGAGTTGGTAACACTGTAGAAACAGTTAATTATCCATCTGGCTTAATTCTGCTACAGCTTGGTAAATGTAATACTAATGTATGTATTTTAACTTATTTTTTCTCCATTTCAGTCTGTTTTAGAAGAGGACAGAAACAGGTTGTGCAAACAAATATACCCATTCACCATGAATCTAAAGTTCCAAAATTACCTCCACCAAGTTTGGCTTCCAGTGAGGAAGATCTGGCTGAGGCAATTGTCCACACACCTACTCCATCAGTTAGAAACCAGGAGACCCCTTTAACACGGACTATTGGATCAGAAGAAAAGAAAAAAGAACCTGAGCTCTTATGGACTAACACAGAAATTGACAAAGATACAGAGTTAGATGAGTTACGCAAGCTTCGGAACAGTGTTTCTCCATTACTGTCTGAAACAGAACACACTCCCTCAGATTTCAGTAGGCTGACTTCAAGTACAAAGAGCAACCAGACACTGTTCAGCTTTGAGAGAGAAACTGACTGGTCAGGTATGTACTACATAAATTCCTGTCTCTATCATATTTTTCTGCCAGTATTCATTTACTCCATTTTACCTTTAGCCTAATCTTCAACAAGACAGGGACTAGTACTGTAGGTGGATAGATGACATATTAGGAAATGTTTGAATCAACTAGCCTGTGTAACATGCTTCCAAAACCACTTGACGAGTCACTATATATTCTGTTGCAAATTAAATACTACAATATTGAACTACTTTTATTTTCCATTCCTCTCTTCCCCCCCCCCACCCCGCCAAGAACCTTTGGAGTGCTAAACGCTCCTGTCTTTGAAACTTGATAAGGAATCAAATTCAATTCTTAAGAATACTGAGGTTTTCTGTATGTTAGGAATAATGACAAGGAAAAGAAATCAAACTGCAAAAATAAATGGCTTGATTCTGCAACCCTGACTCCCAGTGAAGGATGCTTATTCCCACTGGGTCACTGATTAACATATCCAATCTAAGGGGGATGGTGTTTCAAACCTTTCCGAGGATGGATAAACCATTTTAGGGCTCACATGGTACAAAGACTTTAGCAGCACTCACTTGGGATGACTTTCAGAGATCATTTGTGTCTTTGTCACTCATGAGTAAGGCTGCGGGTTTGTCATGCTGGTCACTGAAGTCATGGATTTTGTGACTTTCTGGGACCTCCGTGACTTGCAGTGTCCGGTGTGGCTGGCCCAGGGGCTGCCGGTGCAGTTCGGGAAGCCCATGGGCCAGCCACACCGGCCATTGCTGGGGCAGTCTCGTTCTGCAGCCTCTCCCCACCAGCAGTAGCAGGAGTTTGGGTGTGGGAGGGGGCTCAGGACTGGGGCACAGGAGGGGGTGAGGGCTCTGGTGGTACTTACCTCAGGGGGCTCCCAGGAAGCAGTGACATCCACTTCCCTCAGATCCTAGGTGGAGACCATGCGCTGCCTCTGCCTGCAGGCCCCACCCCCGCAGCTCCCATTGGCCATGGTTTCCAGCCAATGGGAGCTGTGGAGCCAATGCTCGGGGCGGAGGCAGCATGCAGACCACCTAGGAGCTGAGGGAGGGACACATATCGCTATTTCCAGGGAGCCACACGGAGCCTGGTTAGGGTAAGGAGCCTGCCAACCCTGCCAACCCCTCACCCCTCAGCACCAGTGGGGGTCCTGGGCTGCTCCCCCCAGAGCATTCGTGGCACCTCTGGGCCACTCCCCTGAGCACCCATGGCACACCTCAGACTGCCTCCCCCCAAGATTTAATCAGGGGTATATAGTACATGTCATGGACAGGCCACAGGAGGTGAATTTTTGTTTACTACACATGACCTATCCATGACTTTTACTAAAAATACCTATGATTAAACATAGCCTTACTCATGAGTGATGTGCCCCTTGCTGATAAAATTTGTTCTATATATATTTTATATATATATAGTGAGAGTTATATAAAATACATATGCACCCAGAAAATAGCAGTGTGTTTCTGTATCTATTTGCACAGATACTTAACAAACATCTATTTTACAGATTTTTCTAGAAAAATTTCTCAGATTCACTCTTTCTCTTTTTCCATGTCTGCAATGGCTTCCTCAGACACAGAACTTGAAGCAACCAGAAGCAGTAGCCAAACTTCCTACCAACCCATTCTGCATACAAGCTCTCTACTGGTGGCAAGTGGTTACTGCAGTGGCTTTCTGAGCCCCAGTTTGAACAGTTCCAGTTACCATGGCACTGCAAGCATTCTCCAAGCTTCATCATATTCTGTGAAAAAATGCTCAGGGCAAACACCTTCTTTCGTAGAAATTTGGCATGACCGTCTCCTGCACCACTGGCCTGTTCTTCCACCGATCTCCCCACAAAGAGGTTAATAAATGTTTATTTTTTTCCCTGTTTCCATATGGTTTGTTCACAGGCTTTTGCTTGTATGTGTATGAATGCTCACTTGCACTGACTGCTGTGAGGGAATTGTTCCACGAATGCTGGCCATCTTCAAATCAATGCCTGCACATAACAACAGAAAGTGCCTCAGATGTAGTGGTTTCCACAGGACCATTGTTAGGCTTTTGTGAAGCATTTTTAAACCTAATAAATAATGTCAAAAGTGTCTATCCTAGCCAAAAATGTTCCTTTTGAAACAGCTCTAATAGTATTTTTTTGTTCTGTGATGTCTCCCAGTGTTGTGAAGAATTTGAGCTTCACAATAGGAATCTGGTGTATCGCGTGCCACTTTGCAACGTGTTTTTTTTTTAATATAATATAAAGCCTTTTTCTTTTGCAAAGGAGAACTCCCATCTTTTAGCTTAAATGTTTCTTTTTTTAAATAATCATCTTCATTTTGAAGGTTACTGTTTTAAATGAAACTAAATTCCACAAAATACAGTATGATCAAATGTTAATGATGCAGGAATGAAGTGAAGGAAAATGAAATATTGAACTCAATTAGTTGTTATTTCAGTGAGTTTCCTCTGTGTGTTATTGCATAACACATAATTAAATTAAGTCTAAAGCCTTTTGCTTTATGCATTGAGAAACAATGATCACTGTGGTCAAAAATTATTGCAATGGTCCTTACTGGCCTTAAAATCCTTGAATCTAAACCCTGATGACAATTTATGGTGAAAGAAACTCTAATTAATAGGAGACTCACTACAATTCATTACATGCCATGTAGTATGTAATAGCAACAAACTCAGATGTCTTTAAACAGCAGTTTAATTTGTAGGTAATATTACCATTTGTAGGATACCGCAGCCTCTAATAAATCAACCTAGCACTATGGAGAACATTTATGAGATGTATTTGATTTGCCTTTTTTGATCTGTTGGGATCTTGATATTTGGGGGAAAGTGAAAAGACTTACATGTGCATGTCTAAGTCCAGTGTGGTGCTTAAGTTACTTGATATTGTAAGTAGTCACTTACTTCTAGGCTGTGATTCATTCATAGAAAGTCAGATTGTTTTTATCTGGCAATGGAGGTTGCATTTTGACATGTTTTATGGCTACAGTAGTAATATATACTGTATGGTATATAGACAGGCTACCTTCTGTGTTATCAGGGAACAACAATACGAGGCCCAAACCAAAATTTAAGTCACTGCAACTGTATTACAGTGCATCATTCTAGATGTTGGCACTGATACATTTAAGCCTCTAATATTCTGCACTATAGTTCAGCTGATTTTTGCTGGTGTTCATTGTCCTATGTAGTCCACATTTAAAAAAATGTTACTGCACATCCATGCACCATTCTTAGGCCCTGAGCTATGGCAATTGTTACAGCAGGAGGTACATACTGTAAATGCTGGTTGCCATGGTTTCCTAAGGAAACAATGGCTTCCAGTAACTGTGAGTTGATATGACATGGTGTGCAAGATTGAACATCATATCCTTTTTCTTGGAAAGAAAAATGAGTGTCACCAGTGCATTTTTCTTATATATTGATAAATAACAGCATATCTTTCAATCAATTATTAAAGCAGGAAAAGGTGACAAATTTAAAGTACAGAGAAACTTCAAAATTACTCTAGAATTCCAGGTTTGCCTCTGAATGTTCCATATCAAGATGAGTAAAAGGATGATTTTTTCTAACCGTCACCTTCCAAATGTAACCTGCAGTCTCGAAATCAAGCAGTGTTCTCCCTGGCTAATGCATTACCACCAGTAATTAAGGTTCTGCAATCAGTACTTAGTTAACTGTTTTGTTGATGGGTGAGCCAGAAAAGAGCCAGCATTGTCCAGATATATGGAAAGAGGGACAGGAAACCCTTCATATGTTTTAATCAGGCTGCAACTATATTATTAGATGTCTGGGACTACCTGGCAGATAAAAGTGTACAGTGCAGGTACACCATGCTCATTCAATATATATCTGGGAAGGGGAGAGCTTACGCCAGCCCCCACGTTTTCTGTCCAGGTCCCCCAGCCAATACATTGCTGGGACCTTATCATCCTCCCCTCAAACGAGGGTTAAAGTGGGCTATAAGAAAGGGGGTTGACTCGCTGTCATATTAGTCATAAGAACCCATACCCACATGTTCTGCTCTTTTAAGTCCTTTACCAAGCCATTTATCTGGTCACCGTATATCCTTCCTATGGAGTACCTGCACTGGACAGCCGTCCCACACTTACGGAATGAGTTGTGATATCATAGCTTAACTCCTTTCCCTACTCAACATAACAAGGCCCTCCCTGAACCTGCTGTGGGGAAGGCGAACCCCCACCCCACCCACACACACTCCACCTAGGCCAATTAAATGGAGATGGAAAAATTCCTTCCCAGCCCCCCTAAAAAGGAGCAGCTAGTGTGATGCTCACAGCAGGTCCTGACCAAACCTGGTATTTTGCCACACCAAGGGGAGGGAGGGTGGGTGCTGCTGCCCCTGCTCCTGGGCAAAAGGGGTTGTCCCAGCCAGGCTTACCCATTTTAAACTCCTCAGTCCTTCCAGTCTTAAGGGATATATCAGCATCCCCATGCTGACCCATTCCCTTTTGCAGCAGCTTCTGAGCACCTCTCCCCCGTCCCACCCGTAACACTGTCCTTCTCCTTCAGCAAACTGGACAACAGCCTCCCTTCACCCCATTTAACAATGCAGTGCAGCTATTAGCTCTGCAAAGCTGATGGAAGTAAGAAGTCTTAAAAAACTTATTTTTGTAATTAAACTATTGTGACAGGATTACACAGAGGGAGAATATCTGTTGGGTAATGTACATAAAATAGTCCTGCTTCTAACTCTAGTTGCACTTTTTCTTTTCTTTTCTTAGTATGCTACCAAAACCCTGGGGGTGGGAGGAGGAGATTATTTAAAATTATTCCTAACATTTGAAAATTCACAATGTGATTGTAAGTGACAGAGATTAGGAATCAGAGAACATGGAGAAATTCTATGTTTTCATGAAAATTTTAGACATTTCTCAAGATTTCTGCCAGCTTCACAAAATATTTTAGAATTTTAATTTAATAATAATAATAATAGTAATTAATAATTTCAATCCTTCTATACCTTCCAGTTTTCACAGAATATAAAGGAAAAAACCTGATAAAGGCAGGACCATTATTGCTGAAAGTGATGGGAGAGACAGGATTCCCTAACCCACCATATGAATGCTGCTGTTGGTACACTTCTATAAGTTAAAGTGGAAAAAATAATTTTCTAATGCATTACGTTGGAACGGCCAAACTTACTGACCCTCTGAGCCACATATGATAATCTTCAGAAGTTCGAGAGCTGAGTGCGCCAGCTGGGGCTTCAGCCCTGCTGGGCACGCTTGTCATGGCGTGGGGCTTCAGCCCTACAGGGAGTGTCAGCGAGGGCTTGGGGTTTCAGCCCTGTGGGCTGCACCAGCCAGGTCTCAGGGCTTTAGCCTCACTCCTGCTGAAGCCCCGAGCTCCAGCAGGCACCTCCCATGGGGCTGAAGGCTCAAGACTCCCCTCCTTTAATCTCACCAACCTGCTGCAGGGCCGAAGCCCTGAGCTCCCCGCCTCCTCAGTCTCGTAGGTGGAGAATGGGATGGAGGTGGGTGGGCTCCGTGAGCCACACTTAAACTGTAAAAGAGCTGCATGCAGCTTGCAAGCCACGGTTTGGCCACCTCTGCATTACATTAATGATGCCAAAATACATTAAAGCCAAACAAAACAAATATGTTTAGTACATCCACCAACGCATTTGTGTGTTTTCTGAGTCAAATATGCCTATCAAAATGCACACTGCAGTATCAACAAAAAATTAGTTTGCAAAATCACAATCAGTTCACACCAAGCTAGGGTGTGAATCTACTGTGCACGAATTGTTTACATGGACCCTGCTGATGCATATTAACAGTTAATGCACTTTGATCTATTCCTCTTTGAAATGGGACTAGTCAGCAGGTTAAAAAACACTGATTATTAACCGTAGTATCCAAAGTACAGTGCCATCACTTTTAAAATATGGGAGACGTATGGTTTCCATGGGATGTCACGAAATTCTGCAGGCAGTTTGCTGCTGCCTTTTTAGATTACTTCCTACTAATGAGTTCCTACTGCTACCTTTAGGACTTGATTTTTAAAAATCATCCTCTTTGGCTTGTGTGCTAAAGTTGCACTGTAACTATGTGTGCAAATATTTATAGGCATAGATGATATCATGGTCCAGTGACTTAAGCCCTGGACTATGATACAGGAAACCTAGGTTCTCTTCCCAGTTCTGCTCGTCATCTATCTTTGACATGCCTCTGTGTGTCTGTTTTCCTTCCCACCCTTGTCTGTATAGATTGTAAGTTCTTTGAGACAGAGACTGTCTCTTATTATGCATTTATATAGCGCTGACACAATGGGCCCCCAATCTCAGTTGTGACTTCTAGATGCTGAAGCAATCCAAATAATAATCTAACTACAATTTACATCTGATCCCACAGTTCAAGTAGTTAGAGGCCTCATGCTAAATGTATCCCTGGCTATATAACCATCGGGATTTTCCTTTCTCTTTCTAGCTGGGGAATCCTTGTCATTGAAGGTTTTTAAGAACAAGTTAGACAAAAATCTGTCAGGGATTGCCTAGGTATACATAAACCTGTCTCAGCATGGCAGGAGAGGGGGCTAGAATAGGTGACCAGCCGAGGTCTCTTTAATTTCAGTCTTACGTTTCTGTGATTTTGTTATCTTTAGGCCTGGGCTACACTAGCGGGGCGGGGTTCGAATTAAGATACGCAACTTCAGCTACGCTATTCGTGTAGCTGAAGTCAAAGTATCTTAGTTCGACTTACCTGGTCGTCCTCATGGCAGCAAGTCGACTGCCGCAGCTCCCCTGTCGATGCTGCTTACTCCTCTTGCCGAGGTGGAGTACGGGCATTGATTAGCGTACCCTAAGTCTCTCTTGGCTTGTTGCACCATTGCTTGAACAAGAGCACCAGTAGCATCCATGTGTTTTTCCATCTCCACTGTGACTCAGTTACTTCAAGAGCAAGTTGAAAAAGAGGGGGCGGGGGAGAATGGATTATTTTTTCTTGAAAATCTTGACCTTCTTTCATCAAAATTTGACAAAATTTCATGTAAGTTTCCATTTATAAAATCATCTTCAATTACTTCTTTTCAGAATATCAGCCAAGGACAATGTGATCCACATTGAAGATAACACCAGTAGTCAAAGTCATTCTGATGATGATGCTTGCTCTTAGAAGTTCATCTCAGTACCTCATATTAGATTTATAAAACGTGCCTATTGTGTAGTCTCAGGTACATATACAGATTAAGCTGTATATCTGGTTTAAAATTGTCCTTAATTTTCCTTATGTATACAGGGGAAATGACACACACTCTTGGACATCCTAGTTAATTAGAATAGAAAGCAGCATCTGTTTTGGTCACAAATTAATAATTAAGTTATTTGGATTGGAAAGAACCACTAATAGGTTTTGTAGTCCGGTCAGTTTGTCAAAGAAACTTGGAGTTGTACTTTGTTTGCTCCTCTACAGCCAAAATAATAGACCACACATTAATATTCGTACTCAAGTAAAAGTCCAATTGGATTTGATGATAGTGACAAGACCATGCCTAATGTATAGGGAAGAGACATGTAAGAGAATATGAAAAGTGGTCTGTCTCCCAGTAATTCAAAACATGCAGGCCAATTGCAAGACCAGGAGAGAGAGAGAGACAGAACATTTAGAGGACTGGGAAATAAAATAATAATTCTTCTATCATACCTGCAACTGATGGGAAATAGTTCAAACAGAATTGTGTGAAACTGTTCATTTTCATCATGAAGATTATAACGTATACCAGATCTTCTATACTTAAGGTTGAGCATCACTTTTTCTCTGTAACTGCTTTAAAATCATCTGCTGACTTGAATATATATATATATATATTAGGGCTGTTGATTAATTGCAGTTAGCTGACATGATTAACTCAAAAAAATTAATTGTGATTAATCACATTTTTAATTGCACTGTTAAACAATAGAATGGCAATAAAAATTTATTAAATATTTTTGGATGTTTTTCTGCATTTTCAAATATTGATTTCACTTTATATTATTATTTTTATTACAAATATTTGCACTGTAAAATGACAAACAAAAGACACAGTATTTTTCAGTTTACCTCATACAAGTACTGTAGTGCAATATCTTTATCGTGAAAGTGCAATTTACAAATGTAGATTTTTTTTTTTTGGTTACAAAAGTGCACTCAAAAACAAAACAATGCAAAACTTTAGTGCTTCCAGGTCCATTCAGTCCTATTTCTTATTCAGCCAATCACTCAAACAAACAAAGTTTGTTTACATTTACAGGAGATAATGCTGCCCACTTCTTATTTACAATGTCATCAGAAAGTGAGAACAGGCATTTACATGGGACTTTTGTAGCCGGCGTTGCAAGGTATTGATGTGCCAGATATGCTAAACATTCATATGCCCCTTCATGCTTCAGCCACCATTCCAGAGAACATGCTTCCATGCTGATGATTCTCATTAAAAAAATAATGTGTTAATTAAATTTGTGACTGAACACCTTGGGGGAGAATGGTATGTCTCCGGCTCTATTTTACCAGCATTCTGGACTGAGTTACGAGCTAACTTGGACTGAGATTTGCAAGTCAAGCTGTGTTTTCATTGCCTATTAGATTATCCTCTTTATAGAGATTCTGAAATTAGAATTTAGCTAGCCATTTTGTTGATTCATGAAACAGGATGAAGCTTACTTAATCTCCCAGCTGTATTGGTTCCGCCATGCTAATAGTAATAAACAAACTTTGGTCAGTAAGGTAGCAGATATGACTGTGAGGTCACACCAGAAATTGATTCATTATGATGGTTTTGGGGGGGAACCCTGATATAGCAACAGTACTAAAAAACCCTGCTTCTAACAGAGCCCATGTTTATGTAAACACTTAAAAAAAAATTCTGTTGAGATATTTATGAAGCGCACAGTCACTATAGCGGGTTAAATGATTTATTGCAGATAAGTTGTCAGATGAATTTTAATATTTCTTTTCATGAGTCATTCATGCACATACTTGTGATTTTTATGAATTTATTCATTACCGAAAATTATTCTAATAGTTTGCGCAAACAAACTTCAGTCTGCATTGTCTATGAATTGTTCACTCTGATTCTTAGCTTTTCATTATTCATGCTTGTACACTTATTCGTATGTGAATATAGGTATTCACTGGAGCATGCCTGTCCTTCCTCACATTTGTGCAGACTTATATATGAATAGTAAATGAAAGTGGGGCATGACCATGGTCAAAGTGAATAGCCACTAATATTTGAAATGAATTTTTGCAAACAATGAGCTGAATTCCTTGCTTGTCTTCAATGGAGTTACACCAACAGAAAAGTTGGCTCAACATTTTTGCAATATTCAAACAGTTCTAGCAATCACAGCAATATCTAATTGCTAACCACAACTTAATGCATTTAAAAATTATTAGGAAATGTAGGATTTGTACATATCAGTATATTTTCAGTTTATGCCGGTTACGGTGCTGGTAGCAATGTCTATAGTTAAGGTTGCCTAACACTTTCCATTTTAAAACCCTCTTTTCAGTTGGTTATAACTTAGCCAAGTTTTAACCATTAAGGCTGAAATTTTCCTTCTGGGTGTCTGCCTCAGGCTGAATTTTTTGGAAAGTTTCAGCAAATATGTTCTGGCAGTTTCTGAGAACAGAAGGAGAGAACAAAATATGTTGTTTTGCCTTTGTTAAAAATCCATACAGGTGTTGCACTGAGAAGTTCTAGTGTTTCTACTTTGGAGCACGGATATGAAATTTGGCAGAGGATGTTACCCTGGTATCAAGAAATGCCCTTTGCTAATCTCATGAAAATATGCCCAACTTTTGACGAATTATAAGCCATGAAAACCACACTTTCCATACGTTCAGTAGAGGTTTATTAGACTTCATCATCTAAATTCTCCAGCGATTCCATCTGCACTGAGTACACTCCATCCCTACGCAGTATCTGTGTGCTGATGAGGGTGTGCGTGTGTTGTCCTGACACAGTGACTGAGCATGCTCCATCCGAGGAGCTCCAGGGATGAGCAAAACTTTCCCTACAGTGGTGCCTTTTGGCTGCCAAAGGCCACCATTGCACCAGGCACCAAAACTAAAAGCAGGGAGACTGTATGTCCTGTGGGCTAAGTGCCCCCACTGCTGATGCACAGACTCCATGGAGGAGAAGAAAATAGCCTGACTGGAATGCAGAGGGATGGAGCAAGGCGAGGCTGAGACTCATAGACTCATAGACTCATAGGTCAGAAGGGACCAATATGATCATCTAGTCTGACCTCCTGCACAAGGCAGGCCACAAAACCCTTCCCATACACATTTATAACAACGCCGAACCCATGACTGAGTTATTGAAATCCTCAAAATTGAGATTTGAAGACCTCAAGCTGCAGGGAATCCACCAGCAAGCGACCCATGCCCCACGCTGCAGAGGAAGGCGAAAAACCTCCAGGGCCCCTGCCAATCCGCCCTGGAGGAAAATTCCCTCCCGACCCCAAATATGGCGATCAGCTAAACCCTGAGCATGAAGACTCACCAGCAGCACCCCAGAAAGATCTCTGCAAGTACTCAGTTCCCATCCCATCCAACCTCCCTCACAAGGCCATTGAGCAGACTTATCTGCGATAATCCAAAATCAATTGCCCAAATTAAACTGATCCCATCATACACTCCCCTCCATATACTTATCAGCTTAGTCTTAAAGCCATAAGTCTTTTGCCCCCACTACTTCCCGGAAGGCCGTTCCAGAATTCACTCCCCTAATGGTTAGAAACCTTCGTCTAATTTCAAGTCTAAACTTCCTAATATCCAGTTTGTACCCATTCGTCCTCGTGCCTACATTAGTACTAAACTTAAATAATTCCTCTCCCTCCCTAACGTTAGACAAGAGATAAAAGAGGAGGTCTGGGACAGGGACAGAGTTGTCTACGGAAGAAGACTAGGACAGGAAGAGGCTGGTGGGGATAGGAGAACTAAATGGAGAGAGAAGTGAAGAGAGGTTAGTAAACACTAGAATACCCACCTCTAAGAAAATAGAAATGAACCTAGGATTCCCAAGGTTCAACATTCCTCTGCTGTCAGCATGTACGTTTGAAACCCACTGGTAAAATGTTTCTCATTTCCCTCTGGTGGCTGATCCACACAGACACTTGCAATCTACTACTGCTACTGGCTACCCTGATAGCTCAAGCGGTAGAGGCCTGTACTATGGATCTGATAGTTCCAATCTTGCTGATAATGCAGGTGGGAGTCAATATGATTCCACATAATGACATTTCTGTTCTTTTGTTTGCTTTTTTAATCAATGTCTATGTAATTAAAGACAAAAAACTAAATTGAAAGAATGTTAAGGTTACAAAAATTGTGCATTTAAAATTTAGGAAATGCCAGAATTATAGTCTGTACAATCTTAATTCAGCCCCCTTGTATTCATGTATTATGGTATAGTCTTTTATTATATGATCACATACTGTTTTTCCACAGGCCCCCTCTTCATTCAGTCCTCAGGGGAGACTGTGTTCTGGGAATGAGTGAAGTCTGTGAAGTGAAAGAAGCTGTGGTCTGCAGAACCCCAGCCTCATTTATTGCAGAAGTAGGGGGAATGAGGTAGATGATTGTAGCAGGGCCGGCTCTAGCAATTTCGCTGCCCCAAGCATGGTGGCACGCCGCAGGGGGCGCTCTGCCACTTGCTGGTCCCGCGGCTCCGGTGGAACTCCCGCAGGCGTGCCTGCGGATGCTCCACCAGAGCTGCGGGACCAGCGGACCCTCCGCAGGCACGCCTGTGGGAGGTCCACCGGAGCCGCCTGTCGCCCTCCTGGCAACCGGCAGAGCGCCCCCCGTGGCGTGCCTCCCCAAGCACGCGCTTGATGCGCTGTGGCCTGGAGCCGGCCCTGGGTTGTAGGAAGAGACAGGACAAGTCTCAGGATTAATGTAGTTGAATGCCGCCCTGGAGAAGTGGCTTCTATTCCTGCCACTGCCAAAAAGTTCCTGTATGATGCAGGGCATATCACAAAAGCCAGATTTTATACAGGTGGTCACTAATGGTGGGTTCCTTATTTTCTGGGTGCCCAGCTTGAGACCCTTGGGTCTGGTTTGCAGACATGTTAAGCACTCACAGCTGCAACTGAAATCTGTGGGAGACATGCTTTGAATGTGCTATAAAATAATATATAGCCTGAAAAATCAAGCTGTAGACATTTCAGATTGGGCATCCACGAATCCGTGAATGTTTTTTACCTTAATCTTTCAGTGCTTCAGTTCATCATCTGTAAAATGGAGATGAAAATGCCACTCTATCTCACAAGGATGTTATGAAGATGAATTAATGAATGTTTGTGAAGTATTTGGATCCTATAGTGAATATTGCCATACAAAGTCCCTGAAGAAATAAAGAATTCTATATTCAGAGCAGTACTTGAAGAGTGTGCAGTATACAAGGCGTGTTTAGTGGAACTTTTCACTCAGTTTTTATATGTAGATCTGCTCACTGCCAGTGTAACATTGGGAGATCATTATTTTTAGTTGTTTAATACAATCTGGTTAATGTTTGTGAAGAAAATAACTTGGCCAAATAAAACTGAATTGTCACCAAACCTAGGAAAAGTGGATCCATGTCCCTGCTAAAATTTTATGTTTCAAGTGGCTTCTACTGAGATGATAAAACAAGTCAAAAAAAGTCAGAAAGTATTTCTTAACTTAAAAAATGGCCTTGCAAATATTTGGCAGTGGTGCTACCATTTTTGATTAATCTTTCAGGAAAAGTTCACTCTGATTTAGAGCAAACACAGCAAATTTCAGCCCAAAAATCAAAATATTGAGAAAGCTGTAAGGTTAACTTATCTATAGGTGTCTATATCCTATATATTGTTATGGTCACCACTTATAACTCTTGTTAGAGATGGGTCCAAGTTGCAAATCTTGGTTCTGGAATCAGATTTGAATCTGAACTTCCCCTAATTTCAAGTGTTTTCAGAGTTGTTGTTCTGTTAGGCCATTATATACATGAGCTTCATGTCTCTGATCACTCTGTGATGGCCTAAACAGAACACCAGGGCTTGGATTCTCAGCTGTTGTAAACTATATAATCATAGAATCATAGATGTGTAGGACTGGAAGGGACCACCATAGTTCATCTAGTCCAATACCCTGCATTCAAGGCAGGACTAAATATTAGCTAGATAATTCCTGGCAGGTGTTTGTCTAACCTCCTATTAAAAACCTGAAATAATGGAGATTCCACAACTTTCCTAGGCAATTTGTTCTAGTGCTTAATTACCCTTACAGTTTCTAATGTCCAACGTAAACCTCCTTGCTGGAATTTAAGCCCATTGCTTCTTGTCTTATCCTCAGAGGTTAAGAAGAACAATTTTTCACCCTCTTCCTTGTAAAAACCTTTTATATACTTGAAAACTGTTATCATGTGTCCCCCACCCCCACCCCTCAGTCTTCTCTTCTCCAGATTAAACTGGCTCAATTTTTTCAATCTTTCCTCATAGACTTTTTTAGACTTTTAATAATTTCTCATTGTTCACCTCTGGACTTTCTCCAATATATTCACATCTTTCCTAAAATGTGGTGCCCAGAATTGGATCCAATACTCCAGTTGAGGCCTTATCAGCTCAGAATAAAGCGGAAAAATTACTTCTCTTGTCTTGCTTACAACACTGCTGTTGGTGCATTCCAGAATGATGTTCACTTTTTTTGCAACAGTGTAATACTGTTGAATCATATTTAGCTTGTGATCTATAACCCCCAGATCCCTTTCTGCATTACTCCTTCCTAGGCAGTCATTTCCCATTTTGTATGTGTGTAGTTGACACTTCCTAATTGGAGTACTTTTCATTCGTCTTTATTAAATTTCATCCTATTTCCCTCAGACCATTTCTCCAGTTTGTACAGATCATTCTGAATGTTAATCTATCATCCAAAGCACTTGCAACCCCTCCCAACTTGGTATTGTCCGCAAACTTTATAAGTGTACTCTCTATGCCATTATCTAAATCACTGATGAAGATACTGACCAGAACTAGTCCCTGCAGGATGCCACTCGATATGCCCTTCAAGTTTGACTGAAACACTGATAACTACTCTCTGGGAACAGTTTTCCAACCAGTTATGCACTCAATTTATAGTAGCTCCATCTAAGGTATCTTTCTCTAGTTTGTTTATGAAAATGTTATGCGAGACAATATCAAAAGCCTTACTAAAGTCAATATATACCACATCTGCTGCTTCCCCCCATCCACAAGGCTTGTTACCCTGTCAATGAAAGCTATTAGCTTGGTTTGATGTGATTTGTTCTAGACAAATCCATGTTAACTGTTACTTATCACTTTATTGTCTTCTAAGTGTTTGCAAATTGATTGCTTGATTTTTGCTCCTTTATCTTTCAGGGTACTGAAGTTAAGCTGACGGGTCAGTAATTCCCCTGGTTGTCCATATTTCCCGACATATTTCCCGATTATATATTGCACGTATTTGCCCTTTCATCTCGGATCTCCCTGTCTTCCATGAGTTTCAAAATAAGTCTATGCTCAGACATGCTACACTTACATTTTTGCAGCGCTTATTACAGTGTCGTGTTAACAGCTGTGTAGTCAGTGCTACAGTGTGCCACACGGACAGCGACCAGCGCTCAGTTTTCCACACTTGCAATTTGCAGCGCTGTGTGATGTGCATGTGGCAGCTACCACGAGCCCTCGTCCCATTTGGCGCAGTGCGTGTGGAGGGTGGAAGGCGCGGCGTCTTCCGCTTCCTGTCCCCCTCTGCACTCGCTTCCCTTTTCGCCGTGTGCACATTGTGTCTGCCGGTAGATTCAAGAGAAATGAGCCGATCTCTGAGGATTTGCTGATGAAGTCTGCCCATCACGTCTGGCGATGAACTATTCTTATGCTCCAAAGTGCAGAGGAAGCTCATGATGAAATAGATTTCGCGCTGACGCCTGTACCCTAAATTGTTGTGCAGTAAGGACGTGCTCAGCAACCGGAACACCGCCTTTGGGCTCGGAAACAAGCACTGATGGTGGGATCAATACGTCATGCAAGGCTGGGATGACAAAGTGGATGCAGAACTTTTAGGATGAGAAAAGCACTTTCATGGGACTTGCTGGAGTCTCCCCTAACACGCAGGCACACGAGACTGAGCTGTCCTGTCAGGAAAGGGTTATTGCAGTCTGGAACTGGCAACTTCAACAGAACTACGATCGTCGCAAAACCGATTTTGGAGTGGGAGTCGACCGTTGATAGTGTGCAAGTTATGCAGGCCATTAATGTCTGCTAAGAAGACCATGACTGCTGGGAAGTGCAGGACATTGTGGATGGCTTTGACACAAATCGGTTTTTCCCTAACTGTGGAGGGCAATAGATGGACGCCATATTCACTAATTCTGGACACCCCACCTGCCATCGATACAAATTGGAAGCGGTATTTCTCTAATTCTTTCCACAGGCGCTTGTGATCACCGTGGCGTTTCATTGACATTTACACAGGATGGCTGAGACGGTGATGATGCAAGCATCTTTCGGAAACAGTGCAATGTCAAGGAAGCTGCAGGCAGGGACTTTTTCCAGCAGAAGATCCCAGTGGGGAACGCTCACATAATGCCCATTGTGATCCTTGGAGACCCTGCTTACTTAAGCGTGGCTATGAAACCGTACAGGGAATGCTTGACAGGAGCCAAGACCGTTCACTGACAGACTGGAGCAGTGCGAAATGACCGTGGAGTTAGCTGTTTGGCTCGTATAAGGGAATGAGAAGTCCTTCTAGGGAAGTCTAGACGTGGGAGAAGCAGCATCCAGCGTTATAATGCAGTCTTGTATCTTCATAATTTGTGAAGGGAAGGTGAAAGCTTCAGTGACAATGGACCTACCGAGTTCTAACGCTGGAGGCTGAATTTGCACACAGCACGAGAGCGTGGACTATAGAGAGCCAGACAATGCACAAGGATTAGGGATGCTTAAGGGCAATTTGAGCTGAAAGCCAAAGTAAATGTTGGTCTTCCACAGCGTAATGCTGCTTGGTTGCAATGATTTCAGGTGCTATTTTCATTTGGTAATATGTTAAACTTCTCGTAATATGAAAAACTGTTAAAAGACAAGGAATCCGTTTTTAAACATACGTAGAAAATCAGGCAGGGGGTAGGTGATGAGCAGTAAATCAGAGTTTGAATCCTCTCCTTGAGTATTGTGCAATGCTGCTGTGCTTCAGATTTAATATGGCTGCATGGATGGGGGGAAGTTTCTTGGGCCATAGTAAGGCCATAGGTATCAAGTGGATGTAGTGAACGTAGTGTTGGCGGAGCTGTCATGTAGAACTAGGATGCTGAGAAGGTGTTTTGAGAACAAGGACTGGCCCCCCCCCACAATGGGTTGAACTGTTGGATGGAGTGGGAAGGCAGGTAGTGCTCTGCTGCATGTAGATTGACGCATGAGTCTGTTTGCGGTTCATTGATGCTAGCAGACGGCTCTTGTCCTTCTTTGAGCCACTTTTTTCTTTCGCCGTCTTCTCTTTTACTCCTTCTTTCACATTGCCCCTCCATCTCTGCAACTCTTATACATGTCGCGAATACAGCATCATAACTAGCTTCACTATCTCCTCCTTACCGTCCTTGGTTTTTCGCTTAAGTTTTGTAGTTTTTCAGAAGTCTGGGCTGATAGCAGTATCCAGGTCACTGTAAAAAAAAACCAGAATAAAGTCTTAGTACAGGAGGACGCATTGTTTTTAGACTATTTGTAGCATCATGTACCATTGGCCATAGCACATAGAGATGCAGCTCCAGAGAGACATGTGGATTCCCCACACCGGCTTCAACAGGGGATTGGGTGACGCTTGTTCTGCAATATGTGTTTCTTGACTGGGGAAGCAGGAGAGCTACAGGGAATAGGAGACCCATCCACCACATCTCCCAGCAGTACTCGACCACTTGCACACGCGGCTCACCTGGGAGGGGTGTGGTTGCTTCACTCTGGAAGCATGGGTTTGTGTGACTTGGGAAGCAGGAGAGCAGCTACAGGAACTCAATGGCTATTCCACATCTAGCGGGATACCTGCTAATACCCGGGAGGCCAATTACAGCGCTGGTGAGTGTCCACACCTGAGGACCAGCGCTGCATCACCAGTGCTGGATTCGCTACACCCGTAGCAGACCAGGTGTACAGCCAGCGCTGCAGACAGGGAGTTGCAGTGCTGGCTGAGCTTTGTAAGTGTGGACACTGTCTAAGTTGCAGCGCTGTAACCCCCTCACCAGCGCTGCAACTTGCAAGTGTAGCCAAGGCCTCAGATATCTCCTCAGTCAGCTCCTTGAGTATTCTAGGATGTATTTCATTAGGCCCTGCCAACTTGAAGACATCTGATTTGTCAGTGTAATTTTTAACTTGTTCTTTCGCTATTTTAGCCTCAGATCCTACCCCACATACACTGGCGTTCACCGTGTTAGAAGTTCAATTGCTACTAACCTTTTTGGTGAAAACTGAAACAAAAAAGGCATTTAGCACTTCTGCCATTTCCACATTTTCTGTTATTGTTTTTCCCCCTTAGCCTGTCTTTAGTCTTTTGCTTCTATTTGTAGAATGTTTTCTTGTTACCCTTTATGTCTCTAGCTAGATAATATCATTTTGTGCCTTGGTCTTTCTAACTTTGTCCCTACATGCTTGTGTTGTTTGTTTATATTCATCCTTCATAATTTGACCGGTTTTCCACTTTTTGTAGGACTCTTTTTTGTGTTTCAGATCATTAAAGGTCTTTTGGTTCAGCCAGGGTGGTCTCTTGCTATACTTCGTATCTTTCCTACACAGTGAGATAGTTTTGCTCTTGTGCCGTTAAAAATGTCTCTTTGACAAACTGCTAGCTATCTTGAACTGTTTTTTCCCTTAGACGTGCTGCCCATGGGATCTTACCTATCAAATCCCTGAGTTTACTAAAGTCTGCCTTCTTGAAATTGACATAGCTCCATGGCCTTCAGGAGCTAGTGCTATTTACACTACCTGAGAATCTGGCTCCATACCTGCACACACTCCAACATCCTTAGGGAGTTCACATCCAGCTCTGTATCCAAACTTTTCCAACACTCTGGGGTGGCTTGATCTGCTGTTTCAATGTATATCCCTCTAATTCAGATACGTGTATGTTCTATTCTTATTGTCATTATGCCTGAAGTACTGAAATGAAGTAAAAGAGGAGAAGTGTTACTTTATGAAAAATGTATGTGAAACGATCATGGTGATGAACATTTTGAGAACTGAGAATTGTGTTAGGTTCTTTATAGAAACATATAAATATATGGGGTCCCAATGAAGTCAATGGGAGTTTTACCATTGACTTCAATGGAGCCAAGATTTCACGCATGTTCTCCTCCCTAAGGAGCTTACAATCTAAGGCCTCAGTGCTGCAAACACCGATACAGGTGAGTAACTTTACAGTGAGTAGTAGCATTGAACTAAAGTTTTTGCAGGATCAGTGCCTCTATTCACACATGATGCTCCAAGTAAATGCCAGAAATAGACCAGAAGAGAGAAGCAGAGGAACAAGGGTTCCATTAATAACAATAAATAATCCTAAATAATAATTGTTTTTAAGTGGGATAGCATAAAGTTACTTTTTTGCCTTACAAAAGATTTAATTTAGGATTTAAAGTCATGAGTTACCTTTAAAACCTCTTTAAGTGAGAAGCATTTATTATTTTCTCCATCGTCTTGGAATCAAAAACATCGAGGTTCACATCACTAAAGCTATAAAAATATTAACAAAGATCATGTGTATGTAGGCAAGGAGCTGGTTTTCTATTTTGTTTTTAGATTAAGTAATTGGTAAATACATAAAATCAAGTACAATGCTAATGAAATCCTCTTTCTATGTACGGTAGTTAACTAACATGCAATATGAAATGAGGCTTTCCTGAAGATTCACATCTCAGCAAGGTAAAAATGTTGTCAGTTTATAATTAGTTTTTCCTCTTTTCCCATTGTTTGCCTCCTGTTTTTCTCACCTTTTCTGCAACTTGGGTGCATATAGCTAGCAATCACAATTCCTGGACCAAAACTCCTCATTAATCAATTTGTGCTATTGATTTTTTATCTTAATTTCTCTTTGTGATTAAATCAGTATCATGTGTTGCCCCTGCACCCCCCATTTCCCACACCTTCCTTAGTTAAAAGATGTGTTCTTTTAGATAGATTTTTTTTTGGTGGCTTTGATAATGTTCTGTTCACATTTCCTTGGCTAGGACCAACAATTGCTTGTTGACCCATTTTAACCCCTTTTGAGCATCATCTTCAAAGTGTAACTGTCCTTGACAATGAAAGAGAACTTCCTATTGTCTGGTCCTTCCAGACAATCTTTAGCATTGAGTTAAATGGCTTTCAGTTGGAGGAGTTGGCTGGAAGGAAAGAGACAAAGTGGTCTGTTGTTTCTGAGTGACTTTGCTAGAGTTTCCCTTTTCTCCTTTAGAATGGTGCATTTCTATAGAAGATGACAGACATTTTGACAGGTGCAATATGCTTTGAACTGTTATGTCAGATAATTCTTTTGTCTTGGCTTTTTCCAGCAGAGTAGTATGGCTCCTTAAGATGCTAATATGCATATTGTTTGCTTTTCATTTAGTGTGGTGATGCCTTCCGTTCCTTCTTTCTATCTCACTCTCTCGCTTTTCCTAAAGATCCTTCATATGCATGTTGCTAACCCAGATGTGAAGGGAAACAGCAGTGCCACAGACCTCTCTCCTGACCTTTTGTTAATGATAACCAACAGTTATAACTCAGAAAAATGATAATGTTCATAGAGAAAGAGTTAGAATACATTCAAAAAACGTGACCCTAAATAAAAGGATTTCATAATCTCATGTATGACTTGAACTAACTATATCTGATTGGAAAAGACAGAGTCACTGCTCTTTAGAGCAGGAAAGTTCTAGATTTCCACATCTTCAAATTAGTAACAACATGTGGGCTAAAATGAACAGTGCCATCACTAAATCAAAAGTGATTATAGACTAAGTAAGAAGCTATTCTGAATCTAAAGCTTCATATGGCTTTTTTCTCCCCTTGCAAAGAGATTATGCTTCATTATTATTATTAATCTGTCACAACAGGTGTCTTGCCACATTACACATGTATTTATATATTACTAGTGCGATGGGGCTGGGGTCTGCTAGCCACTACCTCAGTACAAATAACAAATAATAATGCTGTGTTACACTGGTGATCCAGAGATGACATTGGGACTCATGCATGTTAGTATGCTTTCTGTCTCGTTCTGTTACCCATATATTTGTGTTTGCTGTGGCTTTACACATTTGAAATTTTATGTCTTTTAATTTTTAGAGCTAAATTTTGCTTTTTTTTTTTTTTTTTTTCCCCTGTTCATTGTGATTTAAAAGGACTAGGCCAAGATTTTCAAAAATGGGTCCCTAAAGTTAATTCTCCAAAATTCATACTTAAGTGACTAAATAAATGGGCTGATTTACAAAAGTGCGAGCATCTAGCAGCTGCCATTGTCTTCAGTGGAAATTCCTGGATGCCCAGTACCTTTGGAAATCAGACCAATTATTTAGTCTCTTAAATACGGATTTTGGAGACTTACGTTCAGAGTTCATTTTTAAAAAATCTTTGTCATAATATCTCAACATATGTAAGTACACTCATTTGAAACATTTTTTTAAGTGTTGATAGAAAAAAGGTGTATCTAGCATGATCGTATGTAATGAACAGAGCATTTATTATATTAGAAGCCATTTTACTTCATCTGATTTGGTGACATTTGTTTTCTCATTTGTGGTTTTGATCATGAAAATGGTTATAAGATACTTGTTGCAGTTTACTAATGTAGGCTACAATTCAGGAAAGCATTCCTGTCCAGGATAGCACTTAAACACAGATTCCAAGGCCAGAAGAAACCATTGTGATCATCTAGTCTGACCTCCTGTATAGTACAGGCTATTTCCGCCAAATAATTCGTAGAGGACATTGTTTAGAAAAAAATCCAATCTTGAAGAAAAACATCCAAACATGACATAAAAGGAACTAAAGTACTGTCTTAAAGTTGAGCACATGCTTAACTGCTGTTCTGAATCAGAGTCACAGTATAGTCCCAACAGAATTTAGATTAGTTTTTAATAAATGATTCCTTGGAATGGTTGGCTATTTTGTCCCCATTCAGTAACTTCCTTTATTCATTCCATTTTATATTGGAAATCCAGCATTTGAAAGTAAGTCATGAAAACCAGGTACAACATGTCTCATTTTTTAGTAACTCTGTTATTCTAAAAGTACTATAGTTCATGCAGTTTATCTTCTCTGCCTATATGTTTCTGCTAATCTTGACTGCAAATCTGTTCAGGTACTGGCTAATAATTAGATGAAGCCCATCAGTGTAATGATAATACAGAATATTATTGCTTTTTATTTCTGATCATATATATTTAAATTGTGTCAGAACACAACGATTATCAAATAAACCATTATCAAATAAGCCCCTCAGCTGATGTGCATGGAGGTTTTATAATGTGTTTTAACCTTTAATTGACTTTAAAATTAATGGCCAAAGATAAGTTCCAGATTTAGAAACAGAGTGCAGAGAGATAACATATATGCAAAAAGACTTGTCAAACTTGCCCCAAAGTTAGGTTCTGTATAAATAAGATTTGTAAAATTCTTTGTTTTGATAACCAAAGATGTTATTTGTAATAGAAGTAGGGATATATTTTTAAATATATGTCCCTTTAAGAATATCACACCTATATAGATAAATTTTCCAAGGATGAATTTTACCTGCAGTGAGTATGACTCATATACTGTGACTCTGTTACACATAAAAACAACATTAAAAGAATATTAAGGTTACAAAGTCAAGCACTCCAAAGGTAGGACATTTTAAATTTGCTTAATCCAGCCTCCTTGGGTGTATGCATTATGATATAGTCTTTAATTACATGATTACATACTTTTTTTCCATAGGACCTGTACCTCATTCAGTGAACAGGATGGACCTACTCTGGGGATGAATTAGGGTTGTGTTGTGAAGTAGGCTGTTGTCTTCCTCCTCCATGCTACCTGGGAGCCAGCAGGGGCAGCACTGAGACTACAAGAAAGAGCATCTTCATGCTCTCAGTTCTGGTGACTGGTGCCAAAGTGGCCCCCGGATGTGTGGAGAAGCAATTGCAGGGAAAGTCCTGCCCATCCCACTGCCATCCTGGGATGGAGCGTGCTCAGCACAGATAGATTCTTCACACAATTTAGCTGACAAACTCTAGCAATCCTCTACTGAGCATGTGCAAACTTACATTTTCAAAGGTTTATCACTTTGCCAGTTTTGTGTAGTTTCTCCACAGGAATAGTAAGACACAATTGTGACAAAAAAGCCACCTCTTTCCAAGTTTCAAGTACCTGCTTCAGTGTTTGGAGGTGCTAGAACTCGATGAAATGGTCACAAGATATTTTCTTTAAATGCAGAAAACAACATATTTTCCTTTACCATTGTTCTTGGAAATGACTGAATTCCAGACCAAACTGATACAATTTGATAAAACTGTAAGCAACTGAAAACAGGATCTTGCAGTACGATGCGTTGGGCAATCTTAACTGTAGGTGTAGCTACCAGCGCCAGCTATAATCAGTAGGTGTCATGTGATAATCTGATCTTAAGATCTTTGACATTTTTCAACTAAGGACCAAATGGAGTGCTGAGAATTTACTTATAGGTTATTTTTGTAGTTAAGATAATTAGGCCAAGGGACACGAAGAACAAAAATTTCTTGGAACAACATGCATCATGTTCTGTTTTAGGGCTTTCCTTTCATTGTCTGAAGCCACTCATAGCTGAACAATTTGAAGGGGGAACCAATGCCTTTTTCACAGGAGTGCAGAATACACATAGCAGCAGCCCCCATATAGTCATGAAAGAGCTAGCTATTATTACACGATGAACATCTGAAATTTCAATAGAGCTAGCTTCAGTAAAATAAAAGCAACTGCCCTTTTAATGCAGACCTACTCACAAAATCTTCAAAGATTTTTCACAGCCTGCTGATGCATCAGAATAAGTTCATGCTAACAATTCACTGGCTGTATAAACTTCATGGCTGTCAACTATTTTGCTTGCCCTAGCCATATAGATGTCACGGTTGTCAGTGGAGATAGAACTCTGTACCTTCTGTTCCAAAAGCACAGGCCCCTAAGTGCAAGGACTGATAGCATGTTACTAGCCTGTGGGACAATGCAAATTGGAGAATGTAAAGCTGCTACTGTGGGAGTTGACTATGGTAATCCGCATGTTAATCCTTTGAGCATGTCCAACATGAACTAGATGGTTCCAGAATCCTGAGCAGATTCAAACTGAGCAACTATTCCAGCTGTTAAAAGTGCCTTGCTTTCTCTCCAGCTAACTTAACTCCTGAGTCCTTACACCTACCCCTTGAGCTAAAGAAGGATCCCCACCAGCTCGAGTAGTACTAAGCTTTATGTCATCTTTGAAGAAGTCACTAGAAGCGATGACATAGGACACGATCCAAAGCTCATTAAAATCAATGGGAGCCTTTCCATTGACTTCCCTGAGCTACAGATGAGGTCCATAGAGACAACACTTGTGTAGGCCTGACATTCTCTCCAGTAGAGCAGGAGTGCAGAATCCGTGGCTCTGGTTTTGAAATGTGGCTCTCTTCTTTGCCCCCAGCATTGGGGATTGCGATGACTAGGGAATAGGCAGAAGGCCAAGAGGAAGTCAGTGCTGGAGCAAAAAGGGTGTCCAGTCCTTCCCACCAGACAAATTATATCCTTGTTCTGCTGGCCACATACAGCAGATTTCTTTCTATGGTTCCAAGGGAGGGAAGAAGATGTTACGATAAGTCACTGGCCCAATGAAGAGAACAATCCCCAGGGCAACGCACTCCCTAGGGGTCACTTCAGCCAGCCAGGATGCAAAATGACCCAAGGGAACAGATTGCTACAAGATTTTGTCCTGGCATCATATCAGAAGCCACTAACTTGTTGCTGCCTGTGTATGGGAGCACCGCCAGGCCCAAAAACGAGAGAAGGAGCCAATCAAGGTCGGGAAAGGGGGCCAAGAGTATGTTTTGAAAAACTAAGTTCCCCTCCCTTGGGAGGAGCAATTTGTTAGGCCGGTGCCATTGTCCGGAGCTGGGTGTGCAGAAAGCCTGCAGGATCAGTTTGGACGGTGTCAGCTACTTTCAGACCCAAAGTCTTTGATTTTTTTTTAAAGATTGTTCTGTGAAACAAATGTCTTGATTAAAAAGAAATGAAACAAGCTTTTCTTGAAATCTTTAATCTACTTCCATTTTCCTGTATATTTTAGCATGCTCGGATACTACATGTGAGGTCAGATCTCAGACATCCAAACTTAGTAGTGCTATACAAGATGCATTCAATGAACCTGAAGGAATTAATCCACGAACAGGCTGCTCTTTGTCTCAGCACGATGAAGGAAACTCCTCTGAGGAAGACCTACCAGATCTCTCAGGTTGGTTTCCTATCTCATTCCTGATTTTTTGCCCTTTTGTGTATTAACATAAACGTACAGAGCACTCTACAAATGCTTATGACAAAACATTTTAGCTAAAACTTTTTTAAAATGAGAGCATTGTGGTGTTTAGATGTGCTTGTGATTATTAGAACTGGGAGCACTGACTGTTGGGAGTCTGAAAGGACAGGAAACAGGAAGGAGGGAAGAGAAGTTGAGGAGGCTGAGTGAGAGCTACAGAGGGTGCAGCAGCAGCTTGGTACAGAGGTTTCCACTGTAAAAATAAAGTCCTGTTGAAGTTGTTAGTAACTTGCCTGGTTGATACAACAAGCATAATGTTAGGCTCATAAATCCATATTTACATATCTAAATAGCATGTTCCTTGTAAATAAAGAAGGCTGCATCAAAGAAATTATACCAGAGTCTATCATCAATAGACAAGGACATCCTCAGGGCCCTGAACTTTGAGTAGCTGCTCAGGTTCAAAAAGGGTAACAATATGTTTCTGGTTCAAGGTGTCATGATCTTGATGTTAAAATACCAAAAAGACTTCACTCCTTAGAATCTAATTCCCAGTCTGTACTCTTGGAAGTAGTTCACTGATGTCAGAGAGGTTGCTTTTGCACTGATGGATAAGTACAGGCTGATGTATCTAACTCATAGAGATAGCAGACTTGATTCTGCTCTCACGGAAGTCTAATAAGAGTTTTGCCATTTGCTTCAATGAATGCAGAATCAGGTCCAATAATCATTCTAACTGAGCCTAACTTAAGTTTGAAATACATTTATGTTGATGCTGGAAGACTAGGATCACAGCAGATAATCTGGAGATTGGTTGATGAATGTTTCAAATATTTTCCAAAAGTGTAACATATCTTTTAATTCAAGTACAACAACATAAATCTGTAAAATACACAGTATAGTTCAAGCAGTCCTAGGGCCTGATGATTCTCCCCTGACTTGTAGCTCGGGTCATCACTTACCCCTGTGAGAAGTGGTGCTAACTTTACCGCAGTTTGTGCTGCCCTTATTGTGACTGAGTGGAGGATTTTTGATTTGGTAGCTTCTTACACCTGCTTCCCATCACAAATGACTACATAGGTGTGCAAAGCAATGAAGAATCAGACTCATGATATTTAATTTTCATATTTCCTTTCTATATGAGGAGGTATTGAGAATGTGCTCTATCACATTTCTTGGTCTTTCAATCTTAGGAATCAAGGACAGAAATGATATTATTCATAATTATATTAACTATTCCTAGAGTTTTACTTCTCCCTAATGCTATTGTGATTTTTAAAGTGAATTCACTTTAATCAGATGCTTCACATACCCCTTTCAGACCTAGTCAGTGTAATCTATAAGAGTAATGTTTTCTTGTGTTGCAACAGAACTTTCTGAAAGGGCTGCGTCTTTGAACATTGGATGTGTAAGTGAAGATGAATCACTAGCTGAAATCAGGCTTTCCTTGTTGGATCACCAGAGTTGGGAAAAGACAGGCCAAGATGAAGGTATTCAGAATGATGTCGAAGAATGGTGCAATGCCTCAGAAGACATTTTGGGTTATAAGATGGAAAATATTATTGGATCTGCAGCCCGAGATGCCAATGGTAAGGAGAGATTTAAATGAAAACAGGCTTTATAGCAAATAATGAGTTCAAGCCAGTCACTAGTATATTTTCCAAAGAAACCCCTGAACCCAATTCTCTAGCAGCACAAAGTAGCGGGAAAACTGGCTCAACAGTCTCCCTGAACATTCCCCTTGTGCAGGGGCAGCTCCAGACCCCAGCACGCCAAGCGCGTGCTTGGGGTGGCATGCCGCTGGGGGCGCTCTGCCAGTCACCGGGAGGGCAGCAGGCAGGGTTCCGGTGGACCTCCCGCAGGCGGAGCTGCGGGACCAGTGGACCCTCTGCAGGCACACCTGCGGGAGGTCCACCGAAGCCGCTGGACCAGCAGAACCTCCACAGGCACGCCTGTGAGAGGTCCACCTGAGCCACGGGACCGACGACCGCAGAGCGCCCCCCGCGGCATGCCGCTGTGCTTGGGGCAGCGAAATGTCTAGAGCTGCTCCTGCCCTTGTGCAAACTAAATTTTAGAAAAGAGACTTAAATGAAAATGAATAAGCTAATCAAGGAGACCCTAAATGCAAACATTAAAAAAGAGAGAGAGAGAAATTAAAAACCTTGGACTCAATATGAAGGCTATTTAGAATCACAGAAGTATACCGCAAAAGGAAAAAAGAGAAATGAAAGCAGAGTATGGATATGACTTTGGCAAAAGAAAATCATGTCTCTCTTATCTATTCGAATCCTTTGAGTGTGTCAGTGAGGTGGTGGATAGAAGAGGACCATTTGACATAATTTGTGAGGACTTCCTAAAGGCCAAAGGAAAAGTCTCTTATCGGAGAGTACTAAGTAGTCATGAAGTGAGAAGTAAAGTATTCTTATGGATTAGAAAATGAATAAAGGACAAATGAAAAAGGGCCATATGCTGGGCACGGGGTCGGGGCAGAGGAGAGTGCTGCTCAGGGAGCATTGTGCTAAAGTGGTGTAAATCTAGGGTGAGCAGATGTCCCGATTTTATAGGGACAATCCCGATTTTTGGGTCTTTTTCTTATATTGGCTCCTATTATCCCCTACCCCTGCCTGATTTTTCACATTTGCTGTCTGGTCACCCTATATAAATCTCAGCTTTGTACTTCCCCAATTGTGCTAGAGCCTCTATAGGGCCAGTTCGCTTTCACTGAGTTAGAGCAATCTGACGGCCCCAAGGGGCCAAACCTGCAGCTGCAAAAGTGTCCTAGTTGTTCCCCTTTTCCTCCAGCCAGAGAGAGGGGTGAAGAGTGGTGAGAAGTGGAGAGACAGGGCAGAGGAAGTGTCTTTTTTCTGAGTGCATGGCTTACCTGTCATGTTTAGGCTCATAACATGACTTCATACCAATGATCCCATTAAAGGCCCAATCTCACAGAAACTTCATAACCACCATGTGTAGTCACTACACTTAGTAATAAGACTTTGTAGGATGAGGCCATTAATGCCTTTATCAATACAAAGGCAGTAGTGAAATTAAGGAACATTTATTTTTTATAATGGCATAATATTTACAATTCTCTCTTTAAATCTGAAACACTGAGAACTGAAAAAAATGGTAACCTATTTTAGGGCTAGATTCTTCCCTCAGTTATACTTGTACAATCCTAGTGAGGTTATGGAGTTATGTGAGTGTAACACAAAAACACTAGAATTGCACTTCCTCTACACTGATAAATTATCTTGTCTATGTTATTATCATTTTCAGTGCACATTATACATGCCCCAGATAATTACAGTAACTTAAAGTGCCAGCACAGTGGCATGTCTCCTCTGACATCTCTTCCTACTCTTATTTTCTCCCTAAGAGCTTCTGCTTTAAAATGTGTCTTGCTATGTCACTGGCTTGATAAGTATTTTGAATTTTTTTGCTGGCTTTGGTTTCTTATTGTCCACGGTGTGTGATAAAACAAAATAATCCTGATAAAGTCACAGCTGCAAAGAGGAAATTTGTTATAGCAAAGATAAATTGAGACATGGGCACAAACATTGCACATGTTATTAATAAAGCTGAGAAGCCATCCACATTTGCAAAAATAATTTTTTAAAGGTTAGAACTTGCAGAGGGATAGAAAACATGGAAAATCAACAATTAAATCTTGAGCCAGCTTCCCATCTCACAGCCTTACTTTGCCTCAATGATCTGGCTTGTAGTTCTGAAGTAACTGTAGAGAAGATTAAAAAGAACACAACTTTGCCTCATTAGTTCTAAAAGACTTGCATTACTCTGGGTGTACTGTGAGAGAAATAGCATATCGAGGAATAAAAGACCTTATATAAATTTTAAAAATTATATTTCTAAAATGGATTTCATCTTGATAGGTCTTAAAGCCACTTTCTCTATGAAGATAAAGATTCCTGTTTGACGCATAGGCCAGTTCCAAAATAGAAAGATTGCTGTAAATGGTCTTGTTTGTGAGAAGAATGTTGACATTGATCATAAGTTAAATTATTTTTAATTTTGCTGATGGATGAATGTTGAGTGATTAGTTGTTGAAAAAGAACCCTAGTAATCCCCCCCACACCCCAATAAGATTTTTGTATCAAGCTTTCTGCAAACTGGTGACACAATGTCATCTCACGACCTATTCACCTGCATAAGACCATGCCAACATCCTCAGAAATGCTATTGTGCATCTGGAAGTTTGGAGCGTCACAGACTTACAATACCTGTGGTATGTAAAACACTGAATATTTTTTAAAATGGCTGTTTCAAACAGAACTTCACTTAAAATTAGCCTCACACCTGGTTGTCTGATAGCCTTGGAGGGAAGTGCTGCAAGAAGTAAGCAAAGATAGCAAACCATACATGTTTGAACCACAACCTGAGAGTTAATCATAAAGTTTACTATGTAGAGTTCTATTGTTGGGTGCTGACTAATAGCCCCTCCCCTACTCTGCATCCAACAAAGAAATAATGATTTTAAACCAAGAAGCCTTACTGGTCTGGCAACAACATTACAGGGGATATCAAGACATAAACATACAGGCCACACCAGCTTTTGACCAGTCTCTTGGCACCCAAAGAAGAGCTGCTAGCGAGAAGCACTGTGGCAGCAGAATGTCACTGTTTGGCTCCTTACCACAGTTCCTGGTCCTATTCTATGAGAGTCCAGAAGACTGTGAGAGCTGAAGAGTTTGAGAACCCCCAGTTTAGTGTATTAGTTTTTCTTTTTTCTATGTTTGTCTTTTGTTTTTATTATCTGGGAGATATCCCAGCTTTTTTGTATTCTTTATATTTAGTCTAAAAGTGTGTGCGTGTGTGTCTGTAAAAACCCATAGAGTCTACATAGGGAAGCTCCCAGGTTTAGAAATCCCTAAATATCATCTCATAAAGATACTTATTAAAGTGTGGTCTATGTTTAATAGTCCTGGGTGACTTGAAATCATTACCTGTAACATAAGGTAGATAATAGTTGTTAAACTTCTGCTTATTGAGAGTATTGTGTTAAAGTCTGTGTTATTTCTTTGTTGGATGTGGGGTGGGGGATGGTGGGGCTATTAGTCAGCACCCAAGAATAGAATTCTAAGTAGGAAGCTTTATAATTAGCTCTGAGTTGTGGTTCAGACATTAGAAAATAATTTGGTTTCAGTATTAAGACATTTAACCATCTCCAAGTTACAGATACAATGGACTTTTGT
This sequence comes from Chelonoidis abingdonii, assembly GCF_003597395.2. NCBI lineage: Eukaryota > Metazoa > Chordata > Testudines > Testudinidae > Chelonoidis > Chelonoidis abingdonii. The sequence goes on from NC_133769.1 coordinate 106,661,108, forward strand.
AATATTCTTCATTTGGGATTTATAACCAAATGGACAGCTGCCATCTTGGAATCCCTTTAGCATCTGTAAGGATTGATTATTTTTAGAATTAGTTTCATGATTTAATTCCATTCCAGCACTGAGACTAACTTGCTGATTTTTTTTAATTTGACCTTGGTTTGATATTGAGTTGATGGTTGTAGAGTATTATTTTAGTTTAGCTTAGTATTAACAATGGCTTACGTTTGATTATATGTTTTCTTGATTTTTATTTTAATTTGTTTAATGAATTTTAACACAATTTATAAAATTGATGGAATCATGTTTCTTTCAGAAAGCCACCTGGATCCAGAATCTCTTAGGACATGGGTGGTATAGCTGATCAAACAAAAAGCCTGGCAGCTCCACCTCCGTAGCTTTTGGTTCTTACAATACTGAACTTAAACATTTTGAACAACATGTTGGATTTGCCGCTCTTTGTTGAACCCACATAAAATACTGAAATTGCACAGGATCCTTTTTGAAGTTAGTTTAAATAAACCTAAGTTTAATATTGCAAAGGTGAATACAGTACATAGATAATCTCTGGCTCTTCTTTCTGAGACCTCTCTTGCTTTAGTCTAGATTGTGAAGCACATAAAAGTCAGTTGGATTACTCAAATGGATGATTGCTCCCCAGTGCGCATATGGCCCTTAATTTTTTCCTATTATTTTTCTGTTTAATTCTGTTTTAAAATTTTTGCTTCAGTTTGTAAGATTCCTCTCCCATTGGAATAGCAGTTGATCATACTGTAACATATTAATAGCTTGTACATTATAAGTTTTGTATTTGTTTCATTTTGTTTGCAATTAGACAATCCCAACAAATATTTTATATGTACTGAAGATGATGACCATTAAAGAAATGAACCTCTTACACTTGGGATCAGAAACTATTTTCTTCCCAGTTTCTTATTACTATACTAGCTGCTTTAATTGCTAGCAGCATTACATTAATGTTAAGCATTGGTCCTCAGCACCAAATAGCAATTTATCATCTTTCTTGGCAGGCTTCCTGCTTCATCTTGCACCTGCCTTCTTGAGAGAAAGGAAGACATCAGATGCTTACTCAAATAATGGAATAGCTGATCAGCAGAGCATCTACACAATGGTATGTTATCCATGGTAAAAGAACAACTTTTTCGTGCATTATATGTGACATATGCATCCTTTCTCTTAAGATTTATGACATCCATGAGCGTTAGTAATGTTAATATAAACATTTTACACTCTAGCTGCAAAGCTTAAACTTATTAACAACAGGTTTCTATATGAGAGTCAATCAAGCAATTTCATAAATACTTTAAAACACCTGCATCTTCTGTATAAATGTAGGAATATCAATATCAAATTCTCATCTCTCAAACCATTATGCAACTGCATCTCACTCATAGGCCCTGGGGACCCAAGCAAACAATGTGGAAGCAAATTAAAACAAAATCAAATATTCATTTGGGGTTGATCTAGTATGATGTATTCATATTTGCGTTATGTTTATTGGGACATGTATTATACAGCCAGCACACAAATAAAGAAAAAAAAAAGAAAAATGAATCAAACCATGAGTCTGTATATGAGAATAATGGTGGGAGCTATTCATTAATAGAGCATATGGAATTCTTATTCACAAACATCAAATGTTTAAACCAAAAGTGTTTAAAAACAAATGCATACTGTTATCCCTGATCGGAGCAGGATTGGATGCTAATCTGGAACAGGAAAAGCTATGCCCCAAGAGAAATGGATGGTCTGATTGTTACGGCCCTAGTCTGGAGTATGGGTGAGCTGGGTCTAGTTCTACCTCAAGCATAGGTGCTTTGCACAAGTCATTTAGCCCTATTGTGCCTCATTTTCCATCTGTAAAATAGTGTTTCCTTATCTCACCAGGATGTTGTAAGGAGAAATACATTAAAGACTGAGTAAAAGTTTCTTAGGTGGATAAAGGCTCTAACTAGGTTCCTCTATCTGATCCAAAACATCTCATACGTTAAGTGTGTGGAAGAATAATGAGTCTTCACTCTTAGGTTGGTTGCAGCAAGTCAGAGGCAGTGTTGATTCTCAAGCAATTGCAAGGGGGAGAGTGCGCACGGACTGGGATTCCCCCTCCCGAGGTAGGTCTCCACCAGATACACAATTAGAGCAAGCATTTGTACCTTTTGTGACATACAGTAATGATCAACAGCTGCATTTGGTCTGTACATATTCCTTCCTGATATCTTACTCTTCTCAGAAATTTCCTGCTGCAGTCTGCATTCCATTCTTATCTAACACAAGGTCAAAATAACCTCTCACAGTTTTTCCCGCTCGCCCAGGCCCTGCCTTAAAGTCTTGCATTATTAGAGTTAGAGTTAGCCTGACTCTTGCTCTTCCTGGAAGACTAAGATCTTCTGACCATAAAAACAATGATGCAAGAAAAAATACCGCTATATTAAACAAAGCCTGGTTTCTAGATTGTTGTTTGGATTCTGGCCAAGCCTACCAGTGGCCTAAAGTTGTTGCTCATACACTTGAAGCTGTTTGATGGTTTCAGTCTAGTTCTTCTTTGAGTGATTGCTCATGTGTATTCCACAATAGGTGTGCATGCTTGCCAAGTGCTGGAAGTTTTTCCCCTAGTAGTACCCACAGGGGAGCGCCCTAGTGACGCTGGAGTGACGCCTCCATGGTGCGGTGTAAAGGGCGCTGCGCACTCCCCACACCTTCAGTTTCTTCTTGCCACTAGTGAAGGTTCATTGGAATGCTCTGCTCCGACTTGTCTGCAGCTTTCCTCTTGAACTCTTGTTTGTTCATAGTTAGTAGTACCTGTAGTTAAAGTAGTTTAGATTAGTGTTAGTTTAGTTTAGTGTGCCCGGGTCAGGGCATGCCCCAGGCTCCGGGCTTTAAGTTGTGTGACACTTGCAGGTGGCTGATGCCAGTGAGTGACTTACATGCGGACTGTTTACACTGTCTGGGGGAAACCCATCTCAGCGATCGCTGCAAGATTGGCAGATCTTTCAAGCCTTAGACCAAGAAGGAGAGGGACATTTGGCTTCAAGCCATTCTGATGGAATCGACGTTGACCCCGCCTCCCGTGTGCCAATCAAAGTCAGCACTGGGTACCCGCAGTGTCAGTGCGCGGCTACCCTTTGGTGCCTTCCAGCAGTCAGCACCGCTTCCTGTCCACGGGGCATGCCAAGAAGGCTAAGAAGAGGTCTTCTCCGCTGAGGCACCAGAGCAAGACCAGGGGAGAGACTAGACCCATATTGGGCAGTTCTCAGTCCCTGTTGGCCTCCAGACCTCCGACTCAGGTTGAGTGGAGTAGCCTGGCCCATTCAGCACAGGTTTCCCCAGATGTCCGGGTGCCCTCCACGCCAGAGGCCCTGCAAGCAGCCCAGGACTTTATGTCTCTGCCGGTACCTGGGGCACCGCCACTGTTGGGTACCCAGTCCAGAGGCAAGCGACTGCTTGGATCTCTGCAGTCGCTGTCCGGTCAGTATCATTTGTGGTCAAGGGAATGTTCCTGATGCCGTTCGCCGCTCAGTGACGGCCCCGTGCGCAGTCCACGCCAATCCCCATTGACCCCCACCAGGTTGTCTGGCTAGGTTCCGACTGACAGGGGTTCCAGGCACCGCTCTGCCTTGAGCGACCGTAGACCTCATGAGGAAAGTGGGCCCCGTCGAGACCAAGACAGATGGCACTGGAGGTCTTCATCTCTGAGAGGCTACCATAGTCCGTCGTGATACGGGCATTGACACCACTCCCGTTCTTCATCTCGCTTCAGGACCCCACTGCAGCACTGGTCCCACAGTCCTGGGCATCGTTCACCACGACTTCACCGTCGCGGATCCACCCGCCGGAGTAGATTGCAGAGCAGCTGCTACCGGCAGTATCACTCCTCCATATCGCGATCGTGGTCTTGTGGTTGGCATCATTCCTGACACCACTGCTCCTCCCGATCCAGGGACAACGGCTGTTGTATGCCAGCCTGGCCTCCCTTCATAGTGATCATTCGATGGGACGGCCTAGTCAGTCGGTGGGGGCTCGTTTGGTGGCTGGAGCCTCAGAGAGACCGTCAGCATCCCTCTCCCAGCCTCCCAGAAAGGAGTTGGTGGGGAGTGCATCTTTGGTTCTGTGCCCGGAGGGCGACCAAGTGGTGGGACCTCTGGTATCGGTGGGTATGCAGAATACTGCACCTGCATTCTCATCCTCCCCTGATGAGGCGGTTACGGACCCTCCTCCCTCTGTTCTGCAGGAGGACTCTATGGCCCACCAGGAACTATTAAAAAGGGTGGCATCAAGCCTCAACCTTCAGGCCAAGGAGGTGGAGGAGCCCTCTGACTCCCTCTTCAACATCCTCTCGACTTTGGCACTGGGCACTCCACTCCACGAAGGGGTGGCAACAGGGCGGGTGCAAGGATGTTTTGCGCCCTAGGCGAAACTTCCACCTTGCGCCCTCCCCAGTCCCCAAGCCCCCCCCCGAGGCGTCCCCCCTCGGCAGCTCCTCCCCTCCACCCTGAGGCGCCCCCCCCCTGGCGTCCCCACTCACCCCACCCTCTGCCCTGAGGCACTCACCACCTCCAGTCTCACCTGCTCGGCCATCCCTAACGCTGTTGCTGCTTCACATTTCGTACTGCTCCGACTTGCAGGCCTTACTGCTGATTGCGCACCACAACGCCTGGGAGGTGGCGAGAAGTGAAGCAGCTCACCCTACTCCACCATTCCTCCCCGAGCACACTGTCTAGCTTCACTTTTCCCGGTCCAAGCGTATGTGTCGCCAATCAGCTTAGGCGCACAGCCTGGGAGGTGGGAGAAGTGAAGCAGCGATGGCGTGCTCGGGGAGGAGGCGAGGCAGGGCAGGGGTGAGCTGGGGCGGGGAGTTCCCCTGCGTGCCTCCCCCTCTTACTTGCTGCAGGTAGCTCTCCCTGTGCTCCCCTACCCCGGCTTCCTCCGCCTAAATGCTGGTGGTGACCGGGGAGGCTGAAGATCTAGCCGCCGAGGTTGCTGCCGAAGAAAATGCCACCCCCCCAAATCCTAGTGCCCTAGGCGACTGCCTAGGTCACCTAAATGGCCGCACTGGCCCTGGGTGGCAAAAATTTCAAACACCTTGGTGCAAACACCGGCTTCCTTGCCCCCCATCTCTAAGAGGGCAGAGTGGAAGTACTTTGTGCCCATCAAGGGTCACGAATACCTGTACACCTGCCCTGCCCCAAACTCCCTGATGGTCAAGTCAGTCAACCACAGGGAGAGGCAGGACCAACCAGCCCCTACTCCAAAAAATAAAGATTCAAGGGGATGGACTTATTTGGGAGAAAGGTTTATTCATCCTCACGTTTCCAGTTAAGGGTGGCGAACCATCAGGCTCTCCTGAGTCGGTATGAGTTCAATCTGTGGGGCTCTCTATCCAAGTTCAAGGACTCCCTCCAGGACAGTGACAGGAAGGAGTTCAAAGCTCTGGTGGTGGAGGGTACAGCGGCTACCAGGGCAACCCTGCAGGCAGCATCGGATGCCACAGCTACAGTTGCAAGGTCTATGTCCTCCACGGTGTCCATGAGGAAGGCGTCGTGACTCGTGCTGTCTGGGCTGTCCAGTGAGGTGCAGAACTCCCTTGCAGGACCTCTTGTTCGATGGCAAGGCCTTGTTTGTGGAACAGACGGACGTGAAATTGCACAGCCTGAAAGATTTCTGCACAACGCTTAAGACACTTGGCCTCTATGTCCCAGCTCTGGCCAGGTCCAAGTTTAAGCCTCTGCAGGCTTCCACCAAGGCCTCCCACTCTAAATATGAGCCCCCTTATAAAAACTCACTGGGCTATAAGAAATGCCCGCAGAGGTAGTCCTGGTCTGCCCCCCAGCCTGGGCCCTCCAAGGGTAAACAGGCGGGGAAACATCAGTTTGATGGGACGCCTAGGGGCGACCTACCAGTTCATACTAGGGATCCACCCACAATAAAGCTTCCCTTATCCAGCTGGTTGCGAACTTTTCTCCCGGAGTGGTAGCGGCTGACTTTGGACTGCTGTGTCCTCAACACCATCTCCCAAAGCTACACCCTCCAGTTTACCTGTACCCCACTCAACCACCCTCCACCCCCATCCCTTATGGGGGACCCCCTCACAGGGCCCTGCTCAAGCAGGAGGTGGGGTGGCTCCCTGGCTTGGGAGTGGTGGAAGTGGTGCCAGCAGAATTCAAATGCAAGGGGTATTACTCCCACAGGTCAAGGGGGGCTCAGGCCCATTCTGACCTGTGACACCTGAACCAATACATGGTAAAGCTCAAGCTTCACATGGTCTCTCTGGGCTCCATCATCCCCTCCCTGGATCCCGGGGAATGGTACACCACCCTCGATCTGCAGGATATGTACTTCCACATTCATATATTCTAGAGACACAGGTGCTTCCTCCGTTTCATGGTTGGGTAGGAGCACTACCAATTTACAGTCCTCCCGTTTGGCCTGTGTACTGCTCCCAGGGTATTTACAAAGTGCATGTCTGTGGTGGAGGCCTATCTCAGACATCATGGGGTCCAGATCTTTCCCTGTCTGGACAACTGGCTGGTCAAGGGCAGCTCCCGATCACAGCTGCGGGATCACGTGGAGCTCCTCCTGTCCACGTGCGCCACCCTGGGCCTGTTGGTGAACGACACCAAGTCCACGTTAGTCCTAGAACAGCACATAAAGTTTATTGGGGCAGTCTCAGACATGACATTGGCCAGGGCCTCCCTCCCACTGGACAGATTCGAGACCCTGAAAGGGCTCATCGACACAGTAACAAGGTTCCCCGTGACCACAGCCAGAGTGTGTCTCCAGCTCCTGGGTCACATGTCGGCGTGCAAGTATGTTGTTTGCCACATCGGACTCAAGATGAGGTCCCTCCAGGTCTGGTTGGCCTCAGTGTTCTCCCAGGCCAGAGATAGGATGGACAAAGTCCTCACTGTGCCTGAGCTGGTGATCGCTTCCCTACAATGGTGGTCCTTCCCGACAAACTTGCTCCGTGGGGTCCCATTCAGGGGCAGGCCCCCATTGGCGGAGTTCATGTCCGACGTGTCGGACCTGGGGTGGAAAGTCCGTGTGGGGGACGTTCAGACCCAAAGTCTGTGGTCAGTGCAGGACCTTGCCCTGCATATAAACATCAAGGAGCCCAGGGTGGTCTGGCTGGGGTTAGTGCCTTCCACTCGCACCTAGAGGGCAGAGTGGTCAGGGTTCTCATGGACAACACGGCCTTGATGTTTTACATCAACAGGCTAGATGGGGCCTGATCCTCTGCCCTGTGCCTGGAAGCCCTCAGACTGTGGGACTTCGATATAGCCTATGACATTTACCTACAGGCCTATTACCTTCCGGGTGCCCGGAACTCGTGGATGGATGCCTGAGCCAAGACTTCTCCTCTCAGCACAAGTCATCTCTACACCCAGAGGTGGTGCACGGGATTTTCCAAGAGTGGGGAACTCCCTAGGTGGACCTGTTCACGTCTCAGTAGAACCGCCGGTGTCCCCGGTTCTTCTCCAGGCGGTGGGGGGCGGGTTTGGGAGTGGGCACCATCTCCGATGCCTTCCTCCTGTCTTCGTTGGGCCAGATTCTCAATGCCTTCTCCTCGATCCCGCTGATTGGCAAGGTCCTGGGAAAGATAAAAACAGACAGGTCCCGGATCCTGATTGCCCCAGTGTGGCCCAGGCAACATTGGTACAGGACCCTCACGAGCCTGGCAGTCGCCCTGCCATGGCGACTCTGTCGGAGTTGTCTGGCACGAAGGAACTCAGGGTGGGGGGAGAGTGCAGCGCCCCTTATACTGCACCATAGAGGCGCCACTCCAGGGGTCCCTAGGGGCACTCCCCTACAGGTACTGCTAGGGGGAAAATTTTCAGCACTGGTGCACGTGGCGAGCACACACACCTGTTGTGGAACAGACATGAGCAACACATCTCAAAGAACACCAGTTACAGAAAAGGTAACTGTCTTTTCCCAGGGATAAGTATCCACACTACAGTTACCATCACCGCAACTGGCACTAACTGGCAACCTCATTGGCAGTCTCATCACAGTGGCTAAGGGCTGACCTATACTCTCACAATAAAGAGGGTCCCTCCAGATAAGTGTTGAGGTATTTTGATCAGGCAATGTGGGGGAAGCTTGCACTGCAGCCGCCTATGGGGTAGTTGTTCTGCTGTTAAACAGAGGACATCAGTCTCCGGGGCTCAGCCTGGCACCTTTCACAAAATCTAAACAAACACATGAACAAAAGACATAAAGTTAATCTGGTCTAAGTCTGGTGTATGTGAAATGGTGCTTGTATGTAGCTCTCGGCTCAAAGTAGTAGGGACGGAATTTGTTTCAACTATAAAGCCCTTCTATTTGAATATATATTAACTTCTCCTTGTTTCTATTGCCTCAGAAAGTATTCTTTACACCAATATTCTGAGCTGGCGTTTATCCTCATTTATCTTCTTCCCAGTCTTCACCTATGGTCACATTTTATTTTCTGCCTTTGGAAAGGCAAGCTCTCTCAGCCTTCTGCAAAACTGATAACAGTGACTATGTAGGATAACTTGGCTAACTTAGCATAGGCTGAATAGCTTCAGAAAAATATAACATGCTCTGTGAAGGCCTGCCAGTCTGGCTAGTATATTCAGCATTAAGACGTCCAGTGGGAATAGCAGTGAGTGCCTTATAAATTTGGCATAATTCCTGGAAGACCACTCTTAAAGGCAATACTTCAAGGAATAACATTGGTAAACTTCTGCTCTAATGTCACTGTGGTGGTTTTGTTGGCATTTTGAATGCAGCCCACTTCTATTACTAATACGTTTTGGACGGCAACTGCGTGCTCTCCCCTTCCCCCGACTGAAAATTTGGCTTTCCTAGTGCACTCGGGAGACTCATGCTTTTGGCAGAGATCATTCTTCATGGAGGTAATGCATCAGGAAACACAGCCAAAGCTAAAACATACCAACTGGAATATTAATGTTACTATATTGCAAGGTCTCCCTTTTGAACATCAGGGCCACATTTTTGCATATGCCTGGAGGCAGGCTGATTTTTCCATTCACTTATTGCAGAATGACTGCACTGATATACTGCTTAAACATCATCTTGAGTCCATGGGCCTCTTGTTGATGATTTGTTCAGGTTCTCATGCTGTTACCCCAGCCCTGGTGTAGCGCTACTTGTGAGAGCAATGGATGGAGACATTAATGTAGGCTAGTTGCCAATGTTTTTTCCTCATGTCATTCAGCACTAGGCAGAGGTCCTGATTCACCACTGCATGACTCCAGTTTTATGATGCTGTAATTCTGCGGCGTTACATTGATATACAACAGGGGTAATGAACTTGTGACTCAGGCCTAGAATTAGACCCAGAAACTTAAGAGCAAAAAATAAAAATAATAATACTCATTGTAGGTGTTCGTTATATTGCATATGTGGTGATTTTCCTTTGATCTATCAGGTTTCCTTACACTCCACTATTACATGTTCAGATACCCTAATTTTCCTAATGAGCACTCAAGCGCAAAAGTACTTAATAAAACCAGCCTTAATGCTTGTGACTTAGAAACTTCACTCAGTAGCAACAAAAGCAGAACAAATATATAGAGCTTTGTGTATCTGGTTGCTTGGGCAAGTCGCCTTGCTTAGCAAATGCAAAGATATTAAATTTCTATTCAGATGATTAAAAAGAGCTTCTTCATGTTTTACCGCATGACCTGTTCTGTTTACGGTGCATTAGGTGTTTACTATAGTGATAGAAAATGGCACCTTCCCCATCTCTCTCTCTTTCTCTTTTTTACAACAGATGTTCCTTCAGAAGGACTTGCTGATCACCTGTGTCTTTCTTTGCACCTGACTAAGAAGCTTTTTGAAAATACAATATGCATGTTTGTTTTATTTTTTTTTAAAAGTGTAGCCTATAAAGTTAACAGCTGGTGTCAAGTTACTCAAATTGCACCTTATTTTTCTTATATTAGATTGAAACAGTATGCTATGTCAGCAGAGCCCATAACAAACAGCTTTCGTGCCTCTCTTTTGTGTTTCATTCATTTATGATGTACAAATCTAACAAGCAGTCTTAAAGAACCTCTGTAAATTAGCTATATTAAAGATTAAAAACATTAAGGGATTCATTTTCAGGGGGTTGAAAGTTGACTTAATTACATTTAATTCATGGGGTAAACCTTTATTAGCACAGCTAAAGGTAGGAGTGAAATAAGAGACTGTTTTCCAGGAGAGAAATATGTTTAACAGTGTGAAGGGATGGTTAGACCATTTTCTTCTCCTGAATGGAATCAAAACTGTCCACTCTGTGTTGTAGGTTCAGTTCTGCCAACAGTGATTCTCCTTAAGCTTGAGTTGTAGATGCCTGTTATTTTGAAGCATGACCGAGTCTTCTTCCTGCTGTCACTGTGAATATCTGAGCTGTATTTGTGTGTATCATAGTGACACAGCTGGGAGGTCCTTAGGTGGCAATGAGTTTGTATTTTGATCCCAGTCCTGTATTCTTTGTGAAGTCAAATGAAAGCTTAGGTTGTGCAATGTACAAAGGAGGATGCTAGTTGTGCAGTGTACTAGATACGATAAAACATAGTATTTCTCTGAAAATGAAGTCTTACTATCCAGCAGTTCACACTAAGGAAAGTCTGGATTTTGCTTTGTCAAACGTTTATGATCAAACTGGAAAAAAAAATCACAAAAAGTGTGGGTGTCCCATAACACTCATTTGTTTTTCTTTACTCAGCATCTTAATTATTATTATTATTTATATTACAGTAGAGTCCAGAAGCTCCAACTGAGATCAGGGTCTTCTTGAGCTATTCACTTGTCCGTGCCACAAAGAGGTTACATTCTAAATGGCCAAGATAGACAAAAAGTGGGAGAAAGGAAGTATTATGATTAGCTGGGAATGGAGAGCTTATGTGATTCCCTCAAGGAGATCCAGAAAGTCTGTACCAGAGTCTGAGAATTGAACCCAGCTCTCGTGAGTCCTCATTATGTGCCTTAACCACAAGGCCGTCCTTCCTCCATTGGTACACTTTGCGGTATAGAATTATTTTCACTTTGTAATCGGAGACCATAAAGTTGTGTCTCAGGTTTTCATGATTAAATCTGACCAATAGTTCTAAACAACAAACCTTCCAGGGTCAAAATTCCTACATTAAAAGATCAGAACTGTGGCTGTGTTGAAAGAAGTCACATCAGTTTGCACACTATCTCCCACAGTGCTACAGCAGAGATTTTGAGTTTCATTCAATCACACTTATGGATGGTCTTAGGGTTCTGGCTAAATGTTACCCAGCCATCTGCAAAATGCCCCTCGAAAGCCCTCTCAAAAGAGCTTGTGCTCTCAGAAACTAGCAGAGATAGCAATACGGAAGAAACCAAGTGGCTGCAGCTCAATCCAAACTAGATCCAGGTCACATTGATAGGAAGGGGAATAAATCCTACCAAACTGGAGAGGATTGAGACTGTTCCTCTGTGGAGAGGATATGCCCACTCTTGGTCTGAGATGTTTAAAATATTGTGTTCTTCCTGGAGCCTTTACTGATCCTAAATTTCCAGGCAGCAGCGGTAGCCTTGATGGATTTTTCCCATTTTGGACTGGATATAATTTTTAAGGAAATGTAAAAAGACTGAAGAATAGAGTTGGTTGGAAATTTTCCATCTGAATCATTTTTGGTGAAAAATCCAGTTTCTGCTGAATTGAAATTTTCTGCAGGAAGATTTTCATTTTGTCAAAAAGTTTCCCTTTTCTGTCAGGAAAAATGAAACAAAAGATTTTGTTAAACTGACTGAAATATTTCATTTCAAGTCAGTTCAACATTGGGTGAACTACATCTCCCACAATGCAGCACAGTCTCTCCTCTGGCTGAGCATCATGGTGCATCATGGGAGTCACATGGCTCCTTTCTCTCTTTTATCCCTCCTGATATGTGCCCCAGGGGGAAAGGTAGAGATGTTTCTCTAGCGGGAGACCCATCATGTGTGTGACTGAATGTTTGGCCACTTCCTCTGGCATCGCCCACTATAAGGGGTTGCATTTTGGAGGAGTTAGTGGTATGAACGCAGCTGTGCTTCCTCTGCCTGTAGAGATCACTCATGAAGGACTTCATCACCACTTTGGCCTTGACTGGCATGCATGTCCTTGTCATGGTACCGGTGTTGCAGCATATTGGAAACATACAGGGAGTAGGAACACTTTTTCCTCTGGATGCTCCAATGCCAGTCTCACCTAATATCCATGTGATTCATCTGACTAATCACAACTAATTTATACCACTCAAATAACCAATATTGAATATCAGATACTTGCAGAGAAAAATTCAATTTGCCAAAATACGTCATTGAACATCAAATAAATTCAAGGAACTTGCAAGCTGCTTGATGATTTTCCATCAACAGAAAAAGTGGCTACATTCATTGAATAAATTATTCATTGCAATATATTAGTCCATCTCTAGTAGTGACCACATAAAAATGGAAGTCTGTATTGTAATGTAACCTTAACTCTAGCTTTCTCTATAAAGCTTCAGTAAAGAAATTTGACTCTGGAGTTTTATTTTAGGGATTTTTCTGCTATATTTTTATGTCCACATCTCCATCTATGAACCACCTACACAATTGTGTCCTTTGGAACAATGCAGATCACAAAGTCCAGCATGAATTATGGGAGAACCGAGCACAAAAATCATTCTTGGATGAGGGGATGCAACTGTGGGACACACTTCCAGAGGAGAATAGGCAGATCCAGACTCTGACCACCTTTAGCAAGTTACTGCTGAATGTTCCATTAGGTTTTCTGCTTGAATGACATTCAACCTTTCTTCCCTTCCCCTGCTGAAAAGAAACCCAGACAAAAACAAACAAACAAACAAATCCCAAGGAGAGCTTTCTGTAATTCAAAAAGGAGAAGACGACCCACAAACTCCATGAAGCCTACTAACGACTTTGTTATTGTCACTCAATTTTATGTTGAATATGCTCAGATACCATGGTGATGGGCAGCAGTACACCCCCCACCTCCCAAAAACTAGATAATGTAGTACACTAGGAAGCAGTAAAGTGAGCACAGTAGCAGTGTACTGCAAATCAAAACCCGCTTTTATCAGTGCAGCAGTAACTCAAGAGGTAAATGTATATATAAATGCAGTGGGTATTGTGTGAAAGTGCAATCATGCAGAAAGCACATGAAGCACGTAAGTGCATTGTTGGTGGCACTTAACAAATGTTTACCAAAAAATTAAAAGCCTAAGGGAATGAAGGCTTCACACTAAAGTTCCTTCATAATTGTTTTTACAAATAAAGTTAAAATCTGTAAAAATAAGAATTTGTTTGTGTGGATGCTGGAGTTGTGAAGAGGACATTTGGTCATTGCTGGAAAAAAAAACTAGAAAGCAATTACTTCATGAGCTTAGCCTATCATTTTAGAAAATAAATATTTACTTTAGTAAGTCTTTTATGGCAGACCAGAGAATTCTAGGTTTTTAGTTTCTCGGGCTCCCAGCAACCTCCTCATTTTAAAGTGCACATGAAACATTAATCTTTCATCAGGATTGCATAAAGTCGTTTTTTTAATTTGCATTAGGAGATTTTTGTCAACATGACATGTTTAATTTGGCTTTCTAATGGAAATTATACCAGGTTTGTATTGTCTGCTTCGAATATCCTCACCATGATTAGGACTTGCAAGTTGTGGGGAGGGAGAAAAGTCTTATATAAGAAGTGACACTTACCTATGGGGGGAGATGAATGTGGTCCCCAAATCTCTGCATAGGAAGTCTCTCTCTCTCTCTTGCTCTCTCTGTGCTGCAAGAAAACTGGGAAGTCATTTCCATGTCACTTTCTGCCAGATCCTGTGAAGGCTTTTTTGCTGGTCTGAGGACCCATGTGTAGGACGATGGCCAGGCAGGGGAGAAGCAGGTAAACTAGGGCAGAGACAGGAGGATTGACAACATCTCCCTTGTGGCCAGGAAAGGTAACCAGTCTGGGTCCTTCATGTAGACCCCCGTCCATGCAGGGATATAACTTTTATGGGGTTTCAGTACAGCTGCTGCCAGAAGAGTCCTGTTAGCACAGACTTATTGATGCTTATTACCAGGGCCAGAGCTGTCAAGGCCACAGAGCTGATGTGGAAGCACAGGCCCTCTATGCTGATATCTTTGACCTCTTATTGAAATTCTGGAATCTGAAGGGCTTTGGTGGTCCCATAAGTTAGAGAGTTAAAGATTATAAACAGTTATATAGGGCCATATCCTCAGGGTGAATTGGCTCAGCTCCATTGATTTCAACAGAGGTCCACTGATTTGCCCCACCAGGGGATCTGGCCCATTATTAAATAGACTATAATTAGTCTCTGCAGTGTTGTCATAGCATTTTGGTCCCAAGATACTAAAGAGACAAGGCAGGTGAGGTAATATCTTTTATTGAACCTACTTCTGTTGATGAGCGAGACATGACACAGAGCTCTTCCCCACGCCTGAGAAAGGTACTCAGAGTACAAAAGTTGGTCCAATAAATAGCCTGCAATTTACTCTGATTGTCACTTGTTTACCCGGTGAGGATCAATGAGCTGAGAACTGTGTGTTTGAATTTGAAAGTGAAATACTATTTGGCTGTGTTTGCTTTCTACAAACAATTGAGCACTCAAGCTTTTCTAGCTCAAAAACTCATGAAAATCAAATGTTTAGCTCAAAGATTCACTAAAAGGGAAATTTGAATCGTGAATTTGAATGTAAAATTTGAGAATTCTAGCTGCATTAACTGTTGATGTAAGCTATCAGGATTTGTTTCTATTCCCTGCTGATGAAATTGTGTAACTAATGAATAATGTGCAAAGTTGTCCTGATCCAAAACCTTATATAGTCAATAGGAGCCTTTTCATTGACTTCCATGGGCTTTGGAGGAGGCCATTGAAAACTGCAACTGGTACAAGTGAATATAAAACTCAAAGTTTATGGTCACTCCTTAAAGTATGTTAGTTACAGTGAATATTGTGAGGTGTATATTTAATTGTAATATCAACATTTGAGTGATTTACCAATTAGGAAACATTCTATGAAGACATTTGTGAATAATTTTGAATAATTAATATTTTTGATAGTTTCACAATCTGCCTGCAGACGGTATAGACAGAAGGAAAGATGATATTTATCAAATAGATTGTTAGTTGCAAATTATTCAGTCAGTTCTAGATGGTGCCAGCTGTTGTTTAATGCTTTTATTTAATAAATGGAAAATACAGGAGCCCTCCAGTGGTCAAAACAATACCTCTAAATGCTAATACATGTTGTAACCAAAAGCTTAGCAGTTTAAGTCATAGAATGTCTGCTTCTTGTTACAAAGAAGCCAGTTTCAAACTTTTTAAGGGTGTTTATTTCATTCACATTTCTATTATTGTTTCCATCAGTGTAACTATACACAGATAGATAGCTATGAAATTTCTACATCTCTCTCTCTCTCTCTCTCTCTCTCTATATATAAAAATCAGGAATTCATATCTGAGAAAAAAAACAGCTAAGTTAGAAAACGAAGAGCTCTGAGGCCTTATTCACCATTGCCCTGCATCATGTGTCATCACTTACCCTAATGCAGAATAAGGGCACGATGAGTGTAAAAAGATACTGAATCAGAATGGTTTGCACATTGCCTAGCACAATGGGGTCCCGGTCCATGACTAGGGCTTCTGGGCGCTACAGTGATACAAATTAATAATAATTTTCCACACACTTTGGAGTGCTGCAAATGGCTATACCAGGTACAGAGCAACAGTGAATTGTGACTTTAATGTCTTTCTGAGGTGTAAAAGGTTGAGCTAACTCTCTGAGCATGTGAGTGTTTTTCTCGTTAAGTATTTAAGAATGAGTTTTTACTGTTTCCTCTCAATTACAGAGATATTTTATAAACAACAACAAAACCCAACACATCAACGAATAAACTTGTAATAGCTGCAAAAACAGCCACTTTAAACATGAGTGTGCTATTTATATGCTCAAGAAGTACAAGAAATAATTAGGGCCAATTTGGTTTCCAAGTTCAGGGTTCTCGTGGTGAGGATATATGGCGAAACTGTGTTACGATAAATTGTA
The DNA here is from genome assembly GCF_003597395.2 of Chelonoidis abingdonii. Classification (NCBI taxonomy): domain Eukaryota; kingdom Metazoa; phylum Chordata; order Testudines; family Testudinidae; genus Chelonoidis; species Chelonoidis abingdonii. The sequence continues at coordinate 106,677,166 of NC_133769.1, forward strand.
GCCTTCTTATTTATTTATTTTTTCAGTTTAACCATTTCAATAGTAAATACTCTTCCAATGTGGCTACTTTTTATAGATATTATGGTCCAGAACCTCAGAAGTAAAGTAACGCTCTACTCAGCACATCTGTGGATATGGAGAGGAATAAAAGTGAATGTAAACCGCCTTGGTGATGACCTATGGGTCTGTGGGGGCTGTTCTAGTCAACAGAGTACACCAATTCAACCTCTATTTGGGCCCGCTCCAATTTACATGGGTTTGTAACAGGCCCACTTTGAAAATCTTGGCCTTGATTTTCAGCTTCTAAACTAATTGGCCTCTCCAACTGTCTGTCTGTCTGCTTATACATTCCTAGTGCTCAGTCGTGCATTGTGCTGATCACTCTGGCCTCAGTCCAACAAAGTGTGTGCTTAACTTTAAGCACGTGTATAGTTCCATTGAAGTCAATACTGCTCGTGTGCATACGTGCATTGTTGGATTGTGGTCAGAGTGCTCAGGGTGATGCAGGATTGAGCCCCTAATGCAGTGGTTATCAAACTTTTGTACTGGTGACCCCTTTCACACAGCAAGTCTCTGAGTGTGACCCCTCCCTCTACCTTATAAATTAAAAACACGTTTTTATATATTTAACGTCATTACAAATGCTGAAGGCAAAGCAGGGTTTGGGGTGGAAGCTGACAGCTTGTGACCCCTCCCCATGTAATAGCATTGTGACCCCTGAGGATTCTGACCCCCAGTTTGAGAACTCCTGCCCTAATGCAACAAATCACAGTAGTAACTGGGTTGCCTAACATTTTCTTTGTGAAATGTTCTGTGGCCTTTATGAAGGATACTATATAAATTTGCATTAGGGGTCTGATCTTGCTTTACTGAAGTCAGTGGCAAAACTCTCATTCACTTCAGTTGTGCAGGATCAGGTCTTATATAGCTTTCTGTGTTTGTGATGTTAACTCAATGATAAGTTTTCTTTTTGATCTTTTGTTTGCAGACTGTTGGAATGAAATCACCAAATACTCTAAGGAATGAAGAAAATTCTTTTTCTACTACTGAACTACACCCAAATACAGACTTGGAAATAAAATCACCTATAGCTGGAGCTTCTTTGGTTGAAGACTGTTGTTTGTTCCCCCAATTAACAGGTATTCTTAAAAATGATAACATTCACCATGTTATGTGCTACTTCTCTGTTCTCAAGGAACATGGAGAGAGATGATAATGATTGATCCTTGATGAGGAAATAGTTGAAGGTGTGATGGGATTCCTGGATACAACAATGCCTTAAAGGGCATGTAATTGAGCATGCTGAGGGAAGCCCTAATTGGGAAATATGCTATTCTGTGCTTGGCTGATGGGATTTTTCCTGATATCGGTAGGGTGACCATATTCCCCAAAGTGAAAATGAGACACCTTGAGGGGCTGGCCCAAAGGCCCTTCCTCCCGCACAGGACTGGCCAGAGTTGCTCGGCATCACTGTTTACCCAAGCACCCCATGCAGGGCTGATGGCCCAAGACATACATCCCTCCCCCAACTCCCATGCTGAGCTGGCAGCCTGAGCCCCCCCGCCACTGCTCACGCATGCCAATGTCATGGATGTCAGAGTATTTTGACAAAACTTGGCATTTGTCCTGTTTGCTTTTGCCCAAATGTTCTTCTGTGCTCCCCTAGGGCAGTGGGTCTCTACCTTTTCAGACTACTGTACCCCTTTCAGGAGTCTGATTTGTCTTGTGTATCCCCAAGTTTCACTACTTGCTTAAAAATTACTTGCTTACAAAATCAGACATAATAATACGAAAGTGCCACAGCCACTATTACGGAAAAATTGCTTACTTTCTCATGTTTACTATATAACTATAAAATAAATCAATTGGAATATAAATATTGTACTTGCATTTCAGTGTATAGCAGGGATTCTCAAACTTGGGGTTGGGCCCCTCAGGGGGTCACGAGCTGTCAGCCTCCCCAAACCCCTCTTTGCTTCCAGCATTTATAATAGTATTAAATTTTAAAAAAGTTTGTAATTTATAAGGAGGGGGGTCACACTCAGAAGCTTGCTGTATGAAAGGGGTCACCAGTACAAAAGTTTGAGAACCCCTAGTATAGTATATAGAGCAGTAAAAACAAGCAATTATATGAAATTTTAGTTTGTACTGACTTTACTAGTGCTTTTTATGTAGCCTGTTGTTAAAACTAGGCAAATATCTAGATGAGTTGATGTACTCCCTGGAAGACCTCTGCTTACCCCATACCACTGCCATAGGTCAAGAGCAAATGGGACAAATACCCAGTTTTGCCAAAAAAGTCAGGATGTCTGGGACAGGGCTTAATAAGAGGACTGTCCCGGGCAAAACAGGATGTATGGTCACCCTAGATATCAGCCATTGACAACTGTATATGCCAGAAATAGTTTCTACCTTCACCTAGTATTGTTGAGGAGGCTGAAACACATGTTGGGTATGTGTCTTTCCCCAGCTGGCATCAGCAAAGGAAATTAGCTGGCTAGGGAATAGGATTAAGGATCTATAGCCACCAAAGGCATGAAGCTTTCGGATGAATGGTGACTGAAGCCCTGCTAAGTAAATACCATAGATCTATTCTTGCTCTTGGTTATGCAGGTTTAAATCAGGAGTAAATCCGTTGGAATTACATTAGCGGTATATTTAAAAAAATTTTTTACCTCCATTTCTTAATAAAGTAGGAATTAGAGTTTCTCTCAAGGCTACTGAGTTGAAAGCACAGTCAAGTTTTACTACTTAAGCTATCTGATGAATTAAGCATAGTGATCTTCTGGTAGCAGATAACTCACTAGCATTAGGTCTCCTCCGAGGGACCAGCACTGATTGGATCCACATATCTTGCTTTTGTAGCATAAATTATTTTGATGATGAATAGATCAGCCTTCTGTGGAACTAAGACCCTGTCAATTTGCAGAGTATGGGAGGACCAGATTATTTTTAATGAACTAATCTATAATTGAGTCAGCTAAAATCAGTGGCAAGAGTTTATCAGACAAAGGGAAATTTATGGTAAAACTAATAGCACATTATCAAAAAGCAATACTGATCCAATACTATGGAAAATCATTATTTTGTATTATTTCATTACAAAGTAAATCTTTAGTGTTACTTTACTACAAGAGATACTTTTCTTTCAGTACTGTTCTAGGTCAGTGGTTCTCAATTACTTATTTGTTTATTTTTATTTTTATTTTTTGCGGCCCACTTGAAAATTGAGGTTGAATTGGTATACTCTGTTGACTAGAACAGCCCCCTTTAATCATTCTCGTGGCTCTTCTCTGAACCCTCTCCAATTTATCAACATCTTTTCTGAATTGTGGGCAGCAGAACTGGACACAGTATTCCACAGAGGTCAGACCAGTCCTAAATACAGAGGTAAAATAATCTCTCTGTTCCTACTCGAGATTCCCTGTTTATACATCCAAGAGTAGCATTAGTCCTACAGGCCACAGTGTTACCCTGGAAGCTCATGTTCAGCTGATTATCCTCCATGACCCTAAGTCTTTTTCAGAATCACTGCTTCTCAGGGCAAAGTCCCCCATCATGTAAGGATGGCCTACATCCTTTGTTCCTAGGAGGTATACATTTACATTTAGCCATATTAAAACACATGGTGTTTTTCTGTGCCCAGTTTCACAAGTGATCCATATTTCTCTATATCAGTGACCACTCTTCATTATTTACCAGTCCCCCAATTTTTGTGTCACCTGCAAACATTATCAGTGTTGATTTTATGTTTTTTTCCCCGGTCATTGTTAAAAATGTTATATAGCCTAGGGCCAAGCACCAATCTCTGTGGGATCCCACTAGAAACACACCCACTCAATGACAATTCCCCATTTCCAATGACATTTTGAAACCTATCAGTTAGTCAGTTTTTAATCCATTTAATGTGTGCCCTGTTGATTTTATATGTATTTTATATTTACACAGAAGTCTAAGAATATTACATCAACCCTACTTCCTTATCAGCCAAACTGGAAATCGTATAAAAAATAGTTTGACAGAATCTATTTTCCATAAACCCATGATGATTGGCATAATTATATTATCCTTCTTTAATTCTTTAGTAATTGAGTCTCATATCCGCCACCCAGTTATTTTGCCTGGGATCAGTGTCAGACTGATAAACAGGATGACCAGAGTAATTATGAGCTTATTGTTTTAAAATATTGCACATTAGCTTTCTTCTAATCCTCAAAAACTTCCTATGTGTTCCAAGATTCATTAAAAATCAACGGTCCAGCAAGGTCGTCAGCCATCTCTTTTGAAAGTTTTGGATGCAATGTCTAACTTCAGGAGCTGCTGTTTTAAATCCTCCTGAGATACAAGTAGAATGAAAAGACTTATATGATATGACTAAATCATTTATTTTTCGCAAATACAGAACAGAAATATTTATTGAACACTTCTGCCTTTTCTGCATTATTATTCATAATTCTAATATTTCCATCTTGTAATGGACCAGCACCATTGTTAGGATTCTTTTTGTTCCTAATATGCTTTAAAAATTCCTTTTTTATTGTCTTTAATTCTGCTGGCCATAGATATCTCGTTGTGTCTCTTTGCTTCCCTTATCACTTTTCTATTCTTCTTAGCTTCTGGTTTATATTCATTACTGTCAATTTCTCCTTTCTTACACATTTTTTTTAATGTATAGCTGCCTTCATGTCCTCTTCAAACAAGGTTGCTGTTTTTAACCAATACGGCCTTCTTCCTCAGTTGTGGGATTGTGGCTTTTTGGGCTTCTAGTAAAGTCCTCTTAAACAGTTGACACCTACAACATGTGGAAATATTCCCTTCATAGAATGATACAATCAATTATTTTTGTTAACTGGTTAATATTTTCCTGTTGCGCTTTGTAATTTATATAATGAACTTGCCTGGAGAAGTAACGTTTTTAGTACAACAGAGGAGAACTTTGTTACTGAGATTTGGGTAAAAATGAGAACATGACGGTTTCCTCCATCTAGAATCATATGTATATATTTTAATATATTCAAATTACCGTTCAAATTACTCTGTTCCAACAGACTGTTTAGCTGAGTCTGTCTATATAGGAAATATGATCTGGTTTGTCACAAAATCTGTCAGTGTGTGTGAATTGGATTGCTAAATTGATTTACAATGTTCTAGTACAACGACTCCTGGACATCTGGAGCTAGAGTTACAGAACAATTAGTGTGAAAACATCAATGGTATTTTATTTATGAAAGATTTGTGCATGTACTGTAATTAGTCTGATCCACCCAGGATCATTTATGAGGTGCGGTTGGCAAAGCCTGTTCTCAAAATGATTTTAATCATTGTTTTTTGCAATTAACTTTGCCTGTAAGTGTTTTGCAGTTAGAACAGTGTTATTTTAAATATACATTTTCAATCATATGATTTTTATACCATGGACCACATCTAGAGGTCCCTACTTAGTCCTTGCTAACTTTACTCAATCTTTATTCAGACAAAATTCCCACTATAGTTAATAATGGGGAGTTCATCAGAGTAAAACCGAATAGAAACAGAGGGGTCAATTATGACTTAGTCACAAGCCTCTTGTATGGGAGAATACACAGTAGACCAAGAAGCAGATTGTGACATACTTCCTATATTATCTAGATCATAAGAGTGGCATATTGGGTCAGACCAATGGTCCATTTAGCCCAGTATCCTGTCTTCCATTGGTGGCCAATGTCAGATGCTTCAGAGGGAATGAACAGAACAGGCAATCATAGAGTGATACATCCCCTGCCACCCACTCCCAGCTTCTGGCTATCAGAGGTGAGGGGGACCTAGAGCATGGGGTTGCATCACTGACCCTCTTGGCTAATAGCAATGAATTTATCTAATTCTTTTTTGAACCATGTTATAGTTTTGGCTTTCACAACATCTCCAGGCAATGAGTTCCACAGGTTGACAGTACATTGTGTGAAGAAGTACTTCCTTTGGTTTGTTTTCAACCTGCTGCCTATCAATTTCATTGGGTGACCCCTGGTTCTTGTGTTATGTGAAGGGTAAATAACACTTCCTTATTCTCCTTCTTTACACCATGTCACGATTTCATAGACCTCTATCATATCCCCTCTTAGTCGACTCCTTTCGAAGATGAAGAATCCTAGTCTTTTTAATCTCTCCTCATACCAAAGCTGTTCCATACCCTTAATCACTTTTGTTGCCTTTCTCTGTACACTTTTCAATTCTAATATATCTTTTCTGAGATGGGGTGACTAGAACTGGATGAGGTATTCAAGGTGTGGGCATATCATGGATTTATATAGTGGCATTATGATATTTTCTGTCTTATTATCTATCACTCTCCTAATGATTCCTAACATTCTGTGAGCTTTTTTGACTGCTGCTGCATATTGAGCAGATGTTTTCAGAAAACTATTCACAATTATTCCAAAATCTCTTTCGAGTGGTAACAGCTAATTTAGACCCCATCATTTTGTATTAATAATTGGGATTATGTTTTCTGATGTGCATTACTTTGCATTTATCAATATTGAATTTCATCTGCCATTTTGTCACTCAGTCACCAAGTTTCGTGTGATCCCTTTGTAACTCTTCACAATCTGCTTTGGATTTAAGTATCTTAAGTAATGTGTATTATCTACAGATTTTACCACCTCACGGTTTACCCTCTTTTCCAGATCATTTATGAATATGTTAAATAGGACTGGGCCCAGTACAGACTCCTGGGGGACACCACTATTTACCTCTCTCTGTTCTGAAAACTGATCATTTATTGTTACCCTTTGCTTTCTGTCTTTTAACCAGTTACTGATCCATGAGAAGATCTTCCCTCTGACCCCATGACTGCTTACTTTGCTTAAAAGCCTTTGTTGAGGGTCCTCTTTAAAGGTTTTCTGAAAGTCCAAGTACACTGGACCCACTAGTTTACCTATGCCCACATGTTTGTTGGCACTCTCAAAGAATTCTAGTAGAATTGTGAGGCATGATTTCCCCTTACAAAAGCCACATTGACTCTTCCCCAACAAATCATGTTCATCCATGTGTTCATAATTCTGTTCTTTACTAGAGTTTCAATTAATTTGCCTGGTACTAAAGTTAGGCTTACTGGCCTATAAATGCCAGGATTGCTTCTGGAGCCTTTTTTTAAAAATCGATGTCACATTAGCTACCCTCCAGTCATCTGGTAGAGAAACTGATTTAAATGATCAGTTACATACCACAGTTAGTAGTTCTGCAAATCCATATTTGAGTTCCTTCAAACTCTTAGGTGAATATCATCTGGTCTTGGTGACTTATTACTGTTTAATTTACCAGTCTTCCAAAACCTCTTTTATTGACACTTCAATCTGGGACAGTTCCTCAGATTTGGCTCAGGTGTGGTAATCTCCCTCACATCCTCTTCAGTCAAGACCAATGCAAAGAATTCATTTAGCTTATCCGCAATGGCCTTGTCATCCTTGAGTGCTCCTTTAGCACCTCAATCATTCAGTGCCCCCACTGATTGTTTGGCAGACTTCCTGCTTCTGATGTGCTTTAAAAAATGTTTGCTGTTAGTTTGTGAGTCTTTTGCTAGTTGCTCTTCAAAGTCTTTTTTGGCCTGGCTAATTATACTTTTACATTCTAGAGAGTTCTTGGGCTACAGCATTAATTTAGAAATAGAGTGCTGTTAAGATCCTTGTGTTTTTACCTGAATGAGTTGACTTAGTCTACAGGGCTTTTACATGTGATGGTGGTGGTTTATGTATACAGCACCTAACAATTTGCTAGGTTCCTAGCATTTGCAAAGTCAGGTTAGATATCTGCCCCAAATAGCTTGTATTGTAAAAATCTACTAGGCAGACCTTTCTTTCCACACAGGGTCCCATTAAACACAAAATGACTCTATGGAGGAGTAAGGACCTGCATTTGTGGATCCCAATGCTGGATTAGAAATAAGCAGGAACACCACCCTCTAACCCCCGCACCCACAATAAAGAGGTTGATCGAAAATGTGGAAGGCATGCAAACATAAAAGCAAAGTGATTGAGAGGATGTTTGTCATACATCTTCATGAATCTGTATATTGACTTTGCCAGATAAACTAGGATAATACATTAAAAACTATGAAATAAATGCATTCCAGAGGCAGTGCATGGTTATCACAATATTTGATAATTAAGACTTTACCTTCCTCTGATTGACAGAAAAATATGTACTCAGGATTCCATTAATCTAACAAAGTTTTATATTGAACTTTAGTTTAGAATTGGGGGTTTTTTGGTTGCTTTGATTGGAATAATGTGGTGAAAATGCCTTTGTACTGGCTTGTGAATTATATTTATAAGCAATTTCATGTTTAGAATCTTAGAAAAACTTTTGGTATTTCTTCAGTCTTGCTTATATTAATGATGTCTGACAGGCTTGAATGAAACTGAATCCAAGCTGGAAAGTAGGGACCCTCTCTCTGTTGGACACTTGCACAAGGCTCAGCATGATACAGGTAAGCTTGTGAACTTTTGAATGTTGTGTTTGTTTTCTTATTATTGTGCATAGCCTACCTTTGTAATAATACGGGATAGTGATTCATTATCAAATCACTGGCTTGTCCCCAAATAAAATGCTATGTAAGTTTCTAGTCTCTCAGTTTATAGGATCTTTTGGCTTGTGTATTTGTTTTCTGGATCTCCCAGTTCTGCCATTTCTCCACATAAAGAATCTGATCCTGGGAGCTGCTGAGAACCATAAATTCTCAGATAACACTTGCTTTTAAGGTGATTGGTTGAATTTGTCACCTTAGTTAGTTTGTAATGATTTTTTTTTCTGTAGGAGTGTATGCATTTGTGTGCATGATCTCTCTCCCTCTCATTCTGATTTTAACTCTGGCTGTGTATATATTGCACTTCACAAACAATATTATGGGCCAGATTCAGAAGTGATATGTCAGACTTTTTCTGTGTATATGTGTGTGTTCCTAAACCTTCTACAACTTCAAAAATATTATTGAATAACAGCTTAAAAGTATATATTTTTCTGTAACGCAGAAACAGTAAAAGGCTTCATTATACATGGCCATTCGGATCACCATTTAAATCCAGTCATGGAAACCAGAAAAATAAGTTCTAAAATAAAGATCAACATACAACTTTGTTAAATTGATAGAAGTATCAGCTGTCTTCAACTTCTTCTCTGCCAGCTGTTTTTAGATAGGTAATTTCCTGTAGGCATCACAGTAGAGGTTTTTGAGGGGGGGATCAGAAGGAGGAGAGTGTATAACTCAGTTCAGGGATGCCATTCCATACCTACATAGGGAAGATGTGGAAGAAAGAACGAAGCAGATTGTTGGAAATGCAGACAAATAAAGGCCAAGGTTGGCATTGTTGGTAGAACCGAGGGCAGGGGAGCAACACAAGTAGAGAGGAGAGGAGACAAGCGGGGAATGGGAGAGATTCAGAGGTCCCTGAAGGTGATGACACAAACCTTGAACTTGGTGTGGTGGAAATGGGGGTGCCAGTGGAAAGATTAAAACAAGGGCTGACCTGGCCAGAACAATGAGAAAGGAAGATGATCCTAGCAGCTGGTAAGATCTTAAACTTCTTAGACCTGCTTTCACCGGCTTTGCTGATGTATAAGGAAGTGCAGGTTGGTGTCACTAAGGCTATGTCTATGCTGCAAGTTACGGGTATGATTCCCAGCTCATGGAGACCAGGTCTACACTATAAACTTACATCGGTATGACTGTGTTGCTCGGGTGGGAGAAGGGGTGAAAAATCCACCCCTGAGTGACGCAGTTATACCAACTTAACGCCCATCAGCATAGGAGTGTCTTCACTGAAGCACTATAGTGGTGCAGCTGTGCCACAGCAGTGTTTTAAATGTAGACCTGCCCAGAGACATACTCATGCTATCTCTCAGTGCAGTAAAAGCAGTAGTGTAGCTAGGGTAGCACAAGAAGCGGTGGGTGGCAGCCTGGGTTAGCCATGCTGAGTACATACCCAGGGGGTTCAAGCAGCTTTGTTCTTGGCACACCTAGCTCATGTCACCACTCACTGCTACCCTACTGCCATGGCGACGCTACTGCTTTAGCGAGCTGGCACGAGTATGTCTGAGAGCTGGCAATCACACGCCTAGCTCATGGTGTGGACATAGCCTTAAACGTCAAGGAGGTATAAGCGAAAGCACTTTACATACTGTACTTTCATTTATACTTCCCTATAGTTCCTCAGTGTGTAAGTTACACTAACTTTGACACTGTTAAACATTAGCAGAGCAGGTATAAGTAGGCTTATGGAAGTTGGCCTGAGTATAGTTGTTTATGGAGGTCTGATTTCAACCACTTTAAACTTCACCTCTGAATTTAGCCCAGTGTATCTAATAATACTTCTCATTAATCCCTGTCCACATACTTCAAGGTATTTTCTTAGCAATTGGATACCCCCTTTTAGCAAAATTGTCTACAGCATTGTTTTATGAATTGTTTCTGAAGCCAGTGGAGTTGCTCCTCATTTCCACCCGTGTAAATCAGAGCAGAATTTGGTCTCTTAAGAAAATCTTCTGAAGCTTAATTTTTAACTTGTCCCGTGGTAAAAACAACATAGAATGTGGTGGAAAGCTTGCTTAATACAGACTTCTCTGAGCTCTGGGATTGCTAAGGGGGTTGCTTAAAAGAGTCGAGATATTAGCAGTGTGGACCCATTCTGTTATAGTTTTTTTCTGAACCAGAAAATGCATTTTTACTGCAGTGTGGATATAGTTTCAGTTGAGATAAAACAAACATCTGCTGGGTCTTTTTGACATTAAGCTGTTGCTGAAGATGTTAAAGCAGAAGTACATGTACTAATCATTGGTAACAAAGCAGCCTAATCCATGCTGACCTACAATTTGTTTAGGATCCTTTGGAGCAACAGAGAGATTAAAATGTAAATAAAAAGAGGTAAACAGTGGGTCAGAGATTAGAAGTGAAAGAGGAAAAGGCTGGCTTCCCCCAGACCACACACTAGTAGACCTTCCTTCAGTGATTGTTAGAAAATGTTTCATGTTTCTTTCCCCCCCTCCAAAAAAAAAAAACCTTAGGAAACAGAAGGTTTGATTGGCACTTGTCATGGCTGATAGAGAGAGGAAGATGCTTTAGTAAAAAGGAGAAGAGGCAGCCATGTCAAAAGCACCAGCAGTCAAAGGACGATTTCGCCTTTCTGCGGTTTTGTCTTTCTCAAAATTATTCAAATCTGGGTGGCATCTGAGGATAACTGGCATTTTAACACAGCTTAAAGGATTGTCTCACTAACTCTATTGAACTGAGGCTGCCATTCTTTTTAAAAAATGTATAAAGAGAGATCTTCCATAATCTGATATGTATACAAATGAAAGGCAGCTTGATACCAGAGGTCTTTCAATATATTTTGGGGTGGGGGGAAAACAATTTTTTCCATTTCTTGACTGATTATCATTTTCATCTATGTACAAGAATGTTACTTATTGATTTAAAAAGGTTTTATTTGATTTTCCTTCAAATATCCATAGTTGCTTGAACTGCATTTGGTGGTTACAAATTCAAATCCAGCCAGTTGGATTAGAATCAACAAATGTAGGGAATTTTCTGTCAAAGAAGGTTCCTCGCCAGCTAGGAATCTCCTCTATTGATGGACCTCCTGCTAATGGATTTTTTTTTTACTGGCAATTTTCTTTTTTCCCCCCCTCTCTCTCTTTCTTCCCAGAAAGGCATCATGGCTCTCTTCAGTCCATTGTCACAACCGCACTGGCTGGCATAAATGGGCTCCATAGCATTACTAACTGTTCTGTCATTCTGAGCTGCCATTATACTTGTTGGTCTCCTCTTCATTTAACTTTGCTCCAGCTGGGGTCAAACCCACTTCACCATATTCACGTGTGTAGTGCCATTGAAATAAAGGGAACTACTTATATGAGTAAAGTTAGCAGGATTTGGTCTCCACTGGTGTTCTGTATATAACCTATTGTGTTCACCCAGATGGACCCCAGATTTCTCCCTCAGTAACAGATCCAGCAGGAAAAATATCTTGTCTTCCCTACTTCTTGCACTGATGTGTTTATTTTATACTGTTAGTAGAACAAACTAAATATGGGCCTCTCCATCCCTGTTACTTTATAGTTTGTTAATGGCAGCAATTATAATAAGGAAACATAATAAGGAAACATAAATATTACAAAGCACAGGGGGAAAAAGTCACTCAGGGCAGCTTCATGAGTTAGAGTCCCCACTTGTGGGTTGTCTGGCTGATCTCTGAGCTCCCTTCTCCCTACCCAGCAAAGGTCGGCAGGTTATACAGTTCTTAATTGGCACATTAACAATACTTAATTGCCAAATAACCTACTTGTTTAACCCTCGCTGGTTCTGGATAAAATCCTGAAACAGAGGAAGAGATAGTTGGGTTTCTTCCCAGCATCCATTGGGAGGGGTATGATAGGTCCAGAAGAATGACTCCCCAGGGCCTCTCTGGGCCAGTACACCCTGTCACACTTTACTATTCAAGTCTTCAGGCTGGTCTCTCTTCTGTTTAGCTCATCAAACTCTGCGTTGAGCTGAGCTATATTAGCAAAGAAGATAGATATGTCATCAGTGGAAAAAGCCTGAATATCAAAAGTAGAACCTCTAAAATTGTCACAGGGATTTGGCATATTCTGTTGCTATATTGAGGGGTTTGAATTGTGATTCTCAGTATCTGCAGCTGATAATGTTTCTAGCTATTTTGTCATTTAAAATAACATTAATAATGAGATGTGTCGGTCCAATAGCATAGGCAAAAATAGTTCTTCTTTGAGTGATTGCTCATGTCAATTCCAATTAGGTGTGCACACACTATAAGCATGGCAGCTGGAAAAGTTTTCCCTTAGCAATATTTGTCAGGTTGGCCTAGCCCTCCCCCGAGGTCATGCCCTCATGGCACTGAATATAGAGCCCTGCCTACCTGCCATCCCCTCAGTTCCTTCTTACTGCCAGTGACGGTTAGCCAGAATGCCTTTAGCTCTTGCCTCAGCAAGCATCTTTTTGCAGTGTCCACTCGTAGCTAGCCTCGGTATATCAGCTGGTTCAGGACAATTCAGGTTGTCGCTCTGCCTCATAATGTCCTTGACTCCCTCCTGTGGTGGCTCAACCTGCAGGTGGTGTGTGCATGACTTTCCTTCACCACATCTCAGCCATCCCTATGGCTGGTGATGGATGCATCAGCCTTGAGGTGGGGTGCACATCTGGGAGACCGTAGGATGCAAGATCTCTGGTCTCAGGCAGAGCTTGCTCTCCACATCAACGTCAGAGAGCTGAGAGTGGTCCACCTAGCACGTCAGACCTTCCGTGCCTGCCTGGCTGGGAAATGTGTATCAGTTATGATGGACAACACCACAGCAATGTTTTATATAAAACAACAGGGGGTTCACGCTCCTGTCTCCTTTGCTAGGAAGTCCTCATGCTGTGGGACTTTTGTGTAGCTCATTTGATACACCTGGAAGCATCATACTTCTCTGGAGTACAGAACAAGTTGGCGGACTATCTCAGCAGGTCATTCCACGGCCACAAGTGGTCCCTGCTCCCGGACTTCACAGACTTCATCTTCCAACAGTGCAGCTTTCCTCAGATAGACCTGTTCACCATGCAATGCAACAGGAAGTGCCAGCAGTTTTGCTCTTTCCTGAATCACAGCCTGGGCTCTATCGCAGATGCATTCCTCCTTCCTTAGGGGACCACCTCTTCTATGCATTTCCTCCCATCCCTCTCGTTCACACGGCACTCCTCAAAGTTTGGAGGAACAAGGCCTCGGTGATATCGATAGCTCCAGCCTGGCCCCATTGACACTGGTACACATCTCTCCTCAAAATGTCTGTGGAAGCCCTAATCACCTTGCCACTCTTCCTGGACTTGATAACACAGGATCATGGCCATCCCCAGCACCTGAACCTGGAGTTGCTGCACCTCATAGCATGGAAGCTGCATGGCTGAACCTGACGGAGTTCACTTGTTCGGACCCAGTCAGGCAAGTTCTCCTGGGCAGTAGGAAACCCTCCACTAGGGCTTCCTACCTGGCCAAAGGGAAGAAATTTTCAATCTGGTCAGCGCAGCACCATTCATCTCTGACACTCGTGTCCATACCCCTGGCCTACCTTCTCCAACTTGAGCAGCAGGGGCTGTCCATGTATCAATAGAGGTTCACTTGGCCACCATTTCTGCCTTCCATCCAGGCACAGAGGGCTGGTTGGTCTTTGATTACCATATGGTCAGCCATTTCCTGAAAGGTCTTGACAGGCTATATCCACACGTCCGACAGCCGGTCCTGGCCTGGAACCTCAGTCTGGTCCTTTCCAGACTAATGGGGCCACATTTCCTTCCTAAAGTTGTTTTGCAGTTTCATGTCAGCCAAGACATCTTTCTCCTGGTTTTCTATCCTAAGCTGCACTCAAGCAACAGGGAGCAAAAACTTCACTCGTTGGTCATTTGCTGGGCATTAGCCTTCTATATCGAACAAACCAAACCGTTCCAGAAATCCATTCAGCTGTTTGTTGCCGTAGCAGACAGAATGAAAGGGCTTCCAGTCTCCTACCAAAGGATTTAGTCATAGATCATGTTCTGCAACCGGGAATGCTACGACCTGGTGAAGGTACCAACCCCTTTGCTTACAGCGCTCTCCACCAGGGTGCAGTTTCATGAGCGGTGTTCCTGGCACATGTTCTGACCCAAGAAGTACGCAGAGTAGCAACGTGGTCCTCCATTCATACTTTCATATCGCATTATACAATTACCCAGCAGGCCAGAGATGATGCAGCCTTCGGTAGAGTGGTGATCCAGTCAGCAAACATTTAAGCCCTGGCCCCACCTCCAAAATTTAGGCTTGGTTATCACCTAATTGGAATTCACATGAGCAATCACTCAAATAAGAAAAAACGGTTACTAATCTTCTTGTAACTGTTCTTCGAGATGTGTTGCTCATGTCCCTTCCAGTACCTGCTGTCCTACCCCTTTGTCAGAATAGCCGGCAAAAAAGAACGGAGGGGGAGTGGGTGGGTCAGAAGGGCCTGTATTGAGCACCATGAAGGTATGACCCCAGGGGGCACCCAGGCTGACCCAACAGATACTGCTAGGGAAAAAAATTTCCAGCTGCCATGCATGCATCACGTGCACACCTAATTGGAATGAACATGAGCAACACATCTTGAAGAACAATAGTTATAAGAAGGTTCGTAATTGTTTTATTCACAGGGTTTTCAAGAAAACAGGTGAAGTGGGATCATTCCAAGAATCTAGAACAGGGGTCAGCAACCTTTCAGAAGTGCTGTGCCAAGTATTCATTTATTCACTCAAATTTAAGGTTGTGTGTGCCAGTAAAATATTTTAAAGTTTTTATAAATCTATAATATATAACTAAACTATTGTTGTATGTAAAGTAAATAAGGTTTTTAAAATGTTTAAGAAACTTCATTTAAAATTAAATAAAAATGCAAAGCTCCCCGGATGGTGGCCAAGACCCAGGCAGTGTGAGTGCCACTGAAAATCAGCTTGTGTGCCGCCTTTGGCACGTGTGCCATAAATTGCCTACCCCTGATCTAGAATGTAAGGTGGGCACCATAGATATGTTTATAAATAAGAAGAAATAATATACTTTTGGTCTCTTAAGGTGATGTTTTTTATGAGAGCAGAGCAGGAATGGGTTAGGCACGCATCAACTGTTACTGTTATTTGGTAAACCAGATTTTAAAGTTTTATCTGTTTTAGACATTAACACTCAGAGTATCAGTAAGGGTAAACTGGACTGGAAGCAGAACAAAATGTGTAGCTGTTGATGCCTGTATTAATTATTCTTGAGACTTGGTGACTCATACGTAGTGCTGTGTAGGTGATTGTGACGAGGGAAGCCAGGGCTCTACCCTCCCTGTGGAGGAGGGGAGCCACACCGGCCTCGTCCGGTTCTCACCAGGTCCTGTCCCTCGGGTCCACGGTCCACTGTCTGGGCGTTCGGTCCCTGTGGAGTGGACTGGGACACGGGTAAAGTCAGTGGGGCCCTGCCTTGGACGCAGGTGGGCACCCAAACACAGTGCACAGGCTCTGGCCCTGTGGACAGGCAGAGCACGAACAGTCAGAGGGAGAGAGCTCTGGCCCTTTGGGGCAGGGCAGAGCAACACACAGTTAGGGGCTGGGGCCTTTGGGGCAGGCAGACAACACCACAGTCAGAGAGCTCTGGCCCTTTGGGGCAGGGCCGAGCAACAAACAGTTAGGGGCTCTGGCCCTTTGGGGCAGGGCAGAGCAACAACAGTCAGAGGGCTCTGGCCTTTTGGGCAGGCAGAGCAACAAACAGTCAGAGGGCTCTGGCCCTTTGGGCAGGGCAGAGCAACAAACAGTCAGAGGGCTCTGGCCCTTTGGGGCAGGGCAGGCAGCACACACAGTCAGAGGGCTCTGGCCCTTTGGGGCAGGGCCGAGCAACACACAGTCAGAGCTCTGGCCCTTGGGGCAGGCGAGCAACAAACAGTCAGAGGGCTCTGGCCCTTTGGGGCAGGCAGAGCAACAAACAGTCAGAGGGCTCTGGCCCTTTGGGGCAGGCAGCAGCAACAAACAGTCAGAGGGCTCGGCCCTTTGGGGCAGGGCGAGCAACACACAGTCCGAGGGCTCTGGCCCTTGTGGGGCAGGCCGAGCAACACACAGTCCGAGGGCTCTGGCCCTTTGGGCAGGGCCGAGCAACACACAGTCCGAGGGCTCTGGCCTTTGGGGCAGCGGCGCAGCAACACACAGTCAGAGGCTCTGGCCTTTGGGGCAGGGCGAGCAACACACAGTCAGAGGCTCTGGCCTTTGGGGGGGCCGAGCACCAAACAGTTAGGGGGGCTCTGGCCCTTTGGGCAGGGCAGAGCAACAACAGTCAGAGGGCTCTGCCCTTTGGGGCAGGGCAGAGCAACAAACAGTCAGAGGGCTCTGGCCCTTTGGGGCAGGCAGAGCAACAAACAGTCAGAGGGCTCTGGCCCTTTGGGGCAGGGCAGAAGCAACAACAGTCAAGGGCTCTGGCCCTTGGGCAGGGCAGAGCAACAAACAAATAGTAGCTGTGGGGGCGAAGGGGGATACTGCCACCCGGCTACGGGTGGCAGGGGGAACGCAGGCCCACCCACTCCTCTGCGTTCCAGCCCGGGCCCTAGTAGGCCGTCGCCACTAGTGGCAGTCAGTGGGGATCCAGCCCGAACACACTGACAGAGTGCTCGGGGGGATCCTAACCGAAACACACTGACAGCGCGGTCAGTGGGGATCCTGACCGACACACACGGTCATCGGCTCGGGCCTTCTGCAGCTTGACTGTGGTCCAGCGCGCCCGGGCTACTTTTCATTCCCCCTTCGCGCCTACCTGGTCCGCCGGGTCGTCGACCGTCATGGGCTCCTCCCAGTCCGGGTCAGGGGGTAGATCCGGTAGTACCTCTGGGTAGCTGGGCCAGGTCTGGTCCGGAGGCTCCTCCAGGCCGTAGTTGGCGCGGGTAGCGGTGGTAGTTCCCGAGCCTCAGGGTCTGGTTGCTTGCGGGTAGGTTCCGCAAGGCCTGTCCCGGTCTCAGAGCTCGGCAGCCTCCCGCGACGAGGGTCGTCCGGCACGTCTGCTCTCGGCTGGCGTGTGAGCTCCAACTGAAGGCCGGCGCCCGGCTTTTATACTTCCGGGTCGCCGCCTGACCCTTTGAGGGGCGGGGCTTCTGCCCGGAAGTTCCACCCTGGGGGAAGATGGACGGGGCTCAACCCTCCCTGTGGAGGAGGGGAGCCACACCGCCTCGCTACAGTGATGTAAAATAAAAATACTTGTGTCAACTTGTATAATGCTCCACCAATAGCATGAACCATAGGATCTGATTTTCTCCCAAAGTTCCCTTTGCACTTCTATAATATGTACTATCTGAGGATCTCAAAGTGCTTTACAAATCTTAACTACCAAAGCCTCACATTCATTTGTGAAGTAGATATTCTCTCATTCTGAGTCACAGAAAAGTTGTGATTTCCCCAAGTTCACCCAGCAAATAGATGACAGACCTGGGACTAGAACCCAGGTTGTCTGACCCCAAATCTTGTGCTTTGAATCTTTTAGGTCACATTCCCTCTCAAAAGTGTGCTGGGAAATGGCCAAAGGAGATATACCTGGTCCCTCATCTCTTTTCCTATTCAGAACAGTTCCTAATGCTATTACCTTCATGTATGTTAAATATCTTCCAGTACTGAAAGAATCAGCTGAAGAGTCAAATAAGAACATGGATGGCTGTTGCATTGGAGATAAGAGGCCTGGAGAGTCCAGAACACCCAGTCATGCAAATAGAGGAAGACCTTCCAATCTGGACCACGCCATTCTGCTGGGAATGGACCAACAACGAAAAGCTGAGGGAAGACAAGCTCAAGCCTTACACATTTACTCAAAACTCCAGGAGACTCAAATTCCTGCATTCCAAGCACCTGAGACTAGGACTATCTCCAACTTCGAAGACTGTGAGTTCTTATGTTTGAGTTTGTTTGAAGTTGTTTACTCAGTAAAAATACAGAGGTCAAAAAGGGGAGAGAATAGTAGCCTTCCATAATTCTTGCTTACAATGCACATTGTAAGCAAGAATTTTCATTGTGTTGCTATAGGTCAGGCATTAGCGCTACTATAAAATAACTCTTGACTCGCGCTGTAATTCAGATAGACAAGAATGCACTTTTAACATTTCTTTCCTCCTGTAAAGAGGCAGTTCTTGTTCCTAGCAGCAGAAACACAAAGGGCCATATTTTCAAAACTACTTGCCTGAATTACACTTGTAAAATTTCTGCATTTATCCATAGTGCACACACAGAGTCCACATTTGTACATGTAAAACAAATTGTCATCATATATGCCTATTTGTGCACATGCAATTACTCAGATATGGGCTTTGTACATGTAATGGGTACATGCACAAATTTTGCGTATGAAATTTAGACAGCCATGTTAAAAAACCTTGGTCCAGAGAGCTTGTTCAACATGCATTACTTCAGCTGATTGTAACTGAATCTTCGAGCCACCATGTGATTGGCAAATAAATAACAGAGAGGTCTGCTTGGGTTCAAGTAATAGGCCACAGCTTTATAAAATAAGGTAACAATTAACCAAAATGGTGGCCTGGCTAAAAATTCTAAGCCCAGTGTGACAAAGCTTTCTCTCCGCCTCGGTGGGTCCCGTGCTTCCATTTAGTAGCGGGCTGAGGTATTCCTCTTTTCCCTCAGAATTTTCTCCACACCCCTGACTTTACTGTCCACATTCTGTTGGAGCAGGGTTCCTCCCAGTCTCCCTGATGGGGGGATGGGGAAGAGAGCCTCTCAGTCTCTGATAGCCCCTCTGGGCATGGTGGCAACAGATCAGACTCCCAGTTCAGTCTCTCCCCTCTGGCAGAGTCTCTTCTCTCAGACCTCCAGCTCCCGGAAGGGCCGTCCACCCTGTTGGGCAGGGATTCTCCCACCCTTTGCCACCATACCTAAGTGGCTTTTCTTCTAATGCTTGTCAGCATCTGCACTGCACTGCACAGCACAGTTCTCCAGTAGCTCAGCTTCCTCCCTCAGCTCCTATCACATGCTCCTATCTGGCTGTAGGGGAGGCTTGTAACAGGTTCTGGCAGGCCCTTGATTGGCCTCAGGTGTCCTAATTAACCTAGAGTAACCCTGTTCAGCTACCAACGGAAAAGGTCCTGCTTATCCTGGGGCTAAAATACCTGTCTCCCTAGTCCCATAGCCTGCCAGGGATATTAGTTGGTGGCTCCTCCGCAGAGCTGTGAGCATAGGCGTGTACTTGGCATGGTTCACACCCCTGCTCCCCCGACGCCTGGCCCTTTTGTGACGTGAGGGAGACCCTGGCACATGTATACCTGGAGTATGCCAGGTTGCAGCCCCTGTTCCGGCTCCTCCTGACTATCTTTTTACGTTTCTGGCTGCACTTTTCCCCTCACGTTTTCCTATATGCACACCCTATCCGTTGCTCCACAAAGTCACGGGACATCCTTGTCAATCTCCTCCTGGCACTGGCCAAAGTAGCCATCTATAAGAACAGGGAGAGGAGTTTGGCTGAGGGAGTTTCCTGCGACTGTGAGGCCTATTTCCGATCCTGTCTTTGCTCGCATATCCGGGTGGAGTTCTCTGAGCGGCGTCCACTGGCTCCCTTGACACCTTTGAGGAGCGGTGGGCGCTGTCCGGGGTTCTCTGCTTGGTGTCCCCTTCAGGTTCCCTTTGTTTGACCCTTTGACTTTCACATCTGTCCTTGTTACATTTTTGGTTGTCCCCCATAATTACTTGAGTTCCTGGACCTTGTAGATCCTCCCCAAAGGCTTGGGGAGGGTCCTTTAGCACTTCCCGGAACCCAATATGAGGACTCTCCTGTAGCTGTCTGGCCCGACCCCCTCACACTAGCCATTATCTGTGTAATCACTGGGGTCATTGGCCCTAACGTCACCATCATAGGCTCCACGTTTCCAGGGGAACTCAGCCTGCAAGCTGAGCATCTGTGTATCTCGATTCTTTTTACAGACCCCTCACTATAGTATCTGAACCATGAGCTATATCAGACCAAACCCACTGGCCCGCTTTCCCTGTTCATTAGGACTGGTCCAAGGATTCTGTAAAGCATCCAGCATATCACAGATAATAATAAAGCTCTTAGAAACTACTGCAATGCTAGGCAGTCACCTTTTATGATTTGAATAAAGTGCTTAGGTTTGTGCTCTCCAGACATAGCAGTGGCCAGCTGGAAGTACATGGCTTTGGATGCTCCCGATATAGAATGTACCAGTGACCTAGAGATGACACTTCTGCCCCTGCTATCCTTGATTCGCCGCCTAGAATATCCAGCTCCACAACATGAGAGTCAGCACAAATGCCAAATCCTCAGCCAGCATCGCTTCTCGTTTTGCTGCCAGTTCCTGAAAAGAGGCTGAAATGTGCTGGCAAGTTTCTGAGTCACAACCCTCAGTGAAAAGAAAGTTGTCCAAACAATGTACAATGGACTTAATCCCCACTTCCCTAATAATTGCCCTTTCAGGATAACAACAAAATTTCCAAAAGCAGCACAGGATACTACACAACTCCTGGGAATGGACTGACAAGGTTAAAACAACCATCAGCCCTAGCAAGTAAAAGTCTCTTGAGAGCACAAAGAGGCGGAACAAAAAAACTCCTTTATCTTCATTCATTAATGCCCTGACCCACCCACACACCTAGAACCTGGCTACAGCCAAACTTAAAGAAGTGTTCTTAAGCGAACAGTCCCCTGGAGCAATGTCATCAGTAGCCAGACTCCGGCTCTGTGACAGATGGTAGGTAATGCAGAACTCACCTTTGGGCTGTTTTGGCATCATGCATAGAGATAGTATCTTGTGTGTCAGGTTGAGTACTAAAAGTAATTTAAATGGAGCCACAGCCATGCCCAGCTGTCCACCTTTCATACCTATGGAGCATTGCCTGTGGCGCAGGGGCAAAGTCAGGATTAATGCCATTGAAAATACCCAGTTTTATAGCTGTTCCTTTAACTTATTACATTAAAATAGCCCAGGGCAAAATGCTGAGATCTGTTCTTAGGTTTGGTCTACACTTAAACATTAGATTGACTTAGCTACATTGCTTAGGCCTGTGAAGAATTTTGTACCCTGAGCAGCTTAGGTAGGTTGACCTAACCCCTGGTGTAGACATGGCTAAGTTGACAAAAGGATCCTTCCAGCAACTTCACTAGAGAGGTGGATTAATTACATGGATAGAAAAACCCCTTTAATCAATGTAGGACGTGTCTATGCTACGGCGCTGCAGCAGTACAAAGTCAGGGCCGGGGTGTGGGTGGCCTGGCCTACGGGTTAGTGTCCAGAGAGTCTTGGGCCTAGGAGCCGTTTACCAGGAATTAGGCTGGGCTGGCATACCAGGAGATCAGAATTGAGAGACACATCAGGGGGTGGAAATCAAGAGTCAGTTACCAGAAATCAGGCTGAGTCAGGCTCCCAGGAGGTCAGGCTCAGAAGGTATGTACAGGTAAATACCAGATAGGCAGGGTGGAACCCAGCTGTATGGACAACTTCCCATTTCCTCCTCTGGCTTGAACAGAGGTGTGGCTCAATTAGGAGCCTTGAAGCTCTCCCAGTGAGAGCTTAACGGCAGAGCTCATGCCCCTGCTGGGCTTTATGGACCCCAGTCCCAGCTTCTGGGTCGAGGACTGGAGTGTGATGACTCCCAGGACTCATATGGACCCAGCTTCAAGACCTGCAGAACCTGACTCACAGCTGATGTGGGCTAGAACATATCCTTAGTCGTTACTCAGTGGCTGCTCAGACAAACTACCATTATCTCCTTCAAGGCTTTGCATCCATAGGAAGTCAGGGGGCTCCACAACTTATAGGATGTATGTACTGAAATAAGTTTTTTTGTTTTATTGACTGCTGTATGGTGCTACATTTTTTTTCCTGGTAAATGTGTATATTCTGCTAATGCTGTGATATGCTCCCCTTGTTGGGTAAAGAATCCGCCTCCGTGAAATAATTGTTGACACCTCTCACAGCACAAGTGGCATCCCTGCAGCCCCTTTCACTATCCGTGCCTCCTGTCTGGAAGCTTCATGCTGGAAATGCCAACAAAGCAAATGATATGCTATTATAGAACCACACTATGATCATTTCTGTAGAAAATGTGCCTTTAATAAGCACATTGTAAGAAGTTCCCTTCTCTTTTGTGTGTAGTATAATGAACCTTTAGACAGAATTTTAAAGAAAACCTAACAGTCACTAAGCTCCTATTTCTATGTTTATTTATCCAGCAATTTGCATTAAGCGACAAGCGTAATTAGAATTTTCTGGATAAGTGCTAAGCAAACTGGGAGTAGTTTAAAAACATAATAGGGCACCTTGCAGGGATGATGGTGGTTTGGTATATACATATTTTTTTACTTTATTCAGAAAAGATGTTTCCAGAAGCTTCAAGCTCCTGTATTTATGCAGGGATTGGCATGTCAAGACCAAGGTCCTGCTAAGTGTCTTATGCTTGTGGTCAAACGCCCTCAGCTCCCAACAAGGTCATTAGGGCTTGCATAGATTGGGCCAGATTTAAAAGTTTCTTTCTAGATAGATTAAGCTATTTCTAAAACTCAAGTCAAGACAAACCCATTGTACTTTAGCTTATGCTAAATCTGAGGGAGGGGCAGATCTGACCTGACCTGCTAAAATTGAGCTAAAGGTGTTAAACAGTTTCTAACACAGTTTTTCAGTGTGGTTTTCAGCTGAGTTAAGTGACACTGATTGAAAGAAAAGTATCTTTTTTCCCTAGTCTATACAAGATGCTCAGCTGCTCACATGAAGCACTAAACACCTTTGAGCTGTGGAATTCCAGGCCTGGAAATCTTTGTCTCAGAACCTTACATTTGAAATTCAGAGCCAAAAGATAACACAAGGTTTTGTTCTGCTCAAATTTCTTATAAACTGTTTTGAACCATACATTGTTTAACCCTGTGAAAATGGTAACTGAGGGCAAGCCTGTTTCCCAGGGCCTAGACCAGTAGTGGGCAACTTGTGGCCTGCGGGCTGCACGCAGCCCATCAGGGTAATCTGCTGGCAGGCTACCAGATGGTTTATTTACATTTGCACAGCTGCCGCAGCTCCCAATGGCTGTGGTTCGCTGTTCCCGACCAATGGGAGCTGTGGGAAGCGGCGCAGGCCTGGCTGCCACTTCCGATTGCTCTCAATAGCCAGGAACAGTGAACCGCGGCCACTGAGAACTGCAGGCAGCCGTGCAAATGTAAACAAATGGTCTGGTGGCTTGCCAGCAGATTACTCTGACAGGCCTCAGGTTGCCCACCACTGGCCTAGACTGCCCCCCCACTCCCCCAAGGAAAAGCCCATATAAGAGAGTACCATGGCAGGAAAACTTTGAAATTCTTCTCCCTGAGTATGCTTTGAACTTTTCTGTCAGCAGGGAGCAAGTTTGTCTTCCCCCCAACTCTAGCAGCAGAAGCAGGAGTCCAGCTCCTAAAAACTGTGGTTCCCCTGGGAACTGCTTATATCCCCTGGAGAGACAATGCCACCTCCGCAGAGGCCTTCTGTCTCTATACCTTACAGAGCGGTTCTAAGAACAGCTGCAGGCTGTGAATTCACTAGCAGCGCAGTTCCAATCCAGGAATCCAGGGAGGTAGCAGGGAGCCTCAAAGCAGGTGTCTTCCCTCATCTGTGGGTTGCATCAGTTTAAACAATGGATGCTAATCCTCATTACAAAGAGTATTGGGGTACCCTCTGGTTAAGTTTTATCTACACTCATCATTTGACATGAGCTGTTTTAAAGTGGTGTGTGCCAATGGTAGGTTAGAAGGAAAAATTACTTTCTGGGTGATGGAAAGGGTTTGATGAATTGCATATACAGAAATAGTCACACTCTTTCTGTGTTAGAATAAGGAGGGAGAAAGTTTGTTCACACGTCAGGCCTTTTTTCACACACTTCAACAGTTGGAAGTTGCTTATTTTTGGAACAAATAAAATTCATCAGACACCATCTGCTTTTGATAAAGTGAGCAATGGGGACTAAGATCAGCCACAAGAATGTGCATCAAAATGTTTTTCTTTTTGTTTTGTTTAAAAAAAAAAAGAAAAAGCAGCCACATAAAATTAAAAGAGATGGCAAGTTTTCTCTTGGAAAATAAGAGACATAAATAGAGGAACTCTTAAAATGTCAAACATAAAATTGTGGACCCCAAAATAAAACGAAAAATGAGGCAGACTTTTTCTGTCGTGAGTAGATCTTTTATAGAGCAGAATTCAGACATTTAGTATCTATTTATTCATTAATTCCCATCACAAGGTATCTAGGACATTGCACAGGAGTTACAACAATAACTGCAGTGTGAGATACCCCTTACTTCTGCGTGGTTAGCTGCAAGTCCCTACCTTACACAGAGAGTAAATCTCAGTCTGGGCTGAACTGAAGACAGTTCAGTTGGGGCAGCACATTCACAGATGTCAACTCAGATGTTGTCACTTACCCAGCCTCCCCTTTTCTCTCTGAGAGGGAGGGTGTATTTCAGTGTGATGGTGTTTCTCATCCCAACCCTAGCCCTAGAGACTGGATGGTGCTGCCTCAGTCCCCATAAACCGACGGGCTGGAGCAACTGTCTAATTAACCCTGAGAGATAGGGGCTGGATGCATTTCAGGGTAGCATCCTGCTCTTTGGGTAAGTCTACACTGCAGCTGGGAGCATGCTTCCCAACACAGGTAGACAGACATGCACTAGCTCTGCTTGAGCTACTGCACTAAAAATAACAGGGGTTCCAGGGGTGTTTATACTCAGGCATATAGCCCGAGCTGCCACCAATGCTGCCCTGGCTACACTTTTAGCACATGAGCTAGAGCAGAGCTAGTGCATGTCTGTTTACCTATGCTGGGAAACACGCTCCTAGCTGCAGTGTAGATATACCCTTAGAGGTAGGGACCTAGTGTCTCTCTCTATATATCTAAGTTATGTGTAAAGCCCTGCTCTCTCTAGTATCTAGGTCTTTCAGTGCATGCCCTCAAGTAACAGGGGAACAGAGGCCTGGACACTGTGACTGAAAGGAGATTTCAGAAGTTGTAGTGAAACACACAACAAAATCGTCCATTGTTTCCTACTCCCTCTGGCAAACTGAACACACCTCCAACCCCAGAAGGAAAATCTCAAAACACAACCACAACATTTTAATCTTATCCCTCCTCCTATTCTGTCCCCTCTCCTAATAAGGAAGTTTTCTCCCCTGGTGAATGAGTGGAGTTGGGGCAGCAGATCTATGTGCCTCATTAGAAAGGGTAAATTGTGTGTCATGGTAAAGTGTGCCTTGTTCGCCAGGGTGGATTTCTCTCATCCGGTTTTCATTAGTTTCTCAATGGAAAGTCTCTTTCTGCCATCTATTAGGCAGTGAGCAAGGTTGGGGTACCTTTGGCTCCTCACTGATCATGAAAGCCCAGATAGCAGCAGTGGCCAGAAACATGTTCTTACTACTTAGGCTAGATGGGAGAGTGCCCCAGATGCAGTCCTGGCCACAGCAATCCATGGTTTAGTCCCATCCACATTTCACCTGGGACTGAGAGTGAAGGCTACACATAAATGACAGCAGGTCTGCTTGCTAAGTGGGGCAAACCATCACGACCATGTTACCCCTACACTCTATAGAATCTGCTTATCCACTTCTATTCCCATTTCATGGTACTGGTCATTATTTTTAGAAGTTGGACTGAAAATGGAGCATCTCTCACTTATGATTCCCAGCCACAACAACTGACCTGGATGTGAATTTCTAAGGGTGACAGAAGCGAGGTTCGGACTTTCCAGGTTGTGAGCAAGATATTCTTAGCAAATGGGATGCAGTCTGAGCTGAGAACAGGCTGAAACAGATTCTTGTCACTCTCGGGATGTGATGCAAGACAGCACTTTTCCAGCAAGCATTCTCTTAATGAACTGGCTTGGTGACATTGACCTCAAGGGTCAAAGTCCAGCTGAGCTTCAGCTTAAATCTAAGGGGTTAAAGTGCAGTGGAGAGTGTAAGGGTCCGGTGCTGGGGATCGTCGCTTGCAGGCGCGGCGGGGAGCCAGGGCACCTCCCTACAGGCAGCAGTCCATGCAGGGCCCAGACCCTTCAGCAGGGCTGAGCAAACGAATAGTCTCTAAGCAACTCCAAGTCCTAGCCCTTCAGCAGGGGCTAAGCTGACACAGGGTCTATAAGCCTGGCCCTGGAGCAGGGCAGGGCAACAAGCAGTTCAGGCTCAGGGCCCTTCAGCAAGGGCTGAGCAAGTACAGAGTCTATAAGCAGTTTGGGCTCAGACCTTTCAGCAGGGTTGAGCAACACAGTACTGCCCTGCCTTGGGTGGGGCAGGGCAGTAAGCAGCTCGCAGCTCAGACCTTCCAGCAGGGCTGAGCGAATACAAAGTCTATAGCCCAGGCCCTTGGGTAGGGCAGGGCAACAAGCAGTTAGGCTCAGGCCTTTCAGCAGGGCTGAGCAGCAAGTGAACAGTAGCAGTCTGCAAAGCCCAAGTCCTGGCTCAGGGCGGGGCAACAAACCCAGGTAAGGGTCAGACCCTCAAGCAGGGACTGAGCAGCAAGTTAAACAGCACAAGAGGCCTACTCAGGCCAGGGGGAGGGAGTCTGCCACCCTTGGAAGGGTGGCAGGGGGGACGCAGGCCCTCCCACTCCACTGCGTCCCAGCCCGGGGCCCTAGCAACGGCAAGGGTTTGCTGCAGTCAGTGGGGAATCCTGGCTGTAACACACTGACATTGGTTCAGGGTCCCCTGGAGCCAGACTGGGGTCGGCTTCCCCCGGGCCACTTCCAATCTCCCCCTCTCTAAGTACCTGTCCTTTGCCGGCATCATCTGGCGGGTCCCAGACCATGGGTTCCTCAGGATACCGGGCACGGGGAAGCTCAGGCAGCTCCTCTGGATACCGGGCACGGGGAAGCTCAGGCAGCTCCTCTGGATACCGGGCACGGGGAAGCTCAGGCAGCTCCTCTGGATACTGGGCACGGGGAAGTTCGGGCAGTCCTCTGGGTACTGGGCCCGGGGAAGCTCAGGCCAGCGCTCCTCCGGATAGTGAGCACGGGGCAGGCTGGGCCTGGCAGGAGCTCAGGCACCAGCATCTGTCCTCTCCTGCAGCCAACTGAGCGCTGAGGCCGGGCTTTTATACTTCCTGTCCCTCCCCTTGACTTCCAGGGGGCGGGGACAGGCAGCGGTGGCTCGCCCACTGAGACACCTGTTCTGGCTCGTCCCTCTCAGGCGCGGCGGGGAGCCAGGGCGCCTCCCTACAGAGAGATTTTACTGTTTCTTTAAATGTGTGTGGGGATCATCCAGTTGATCAGGCATACGCCCCATAGAGGAAGAGCTTGAGTGACTGAAGAGGTATTCAACAAAGATCATAATTTAGCAGTGCCAGATTATGGGGAGCAAAGGTGTTATTACAAGTCTCTTTTAGAACAGCAACCAAGATTATTTTAATAACATTTCCTTTTCTTTCTAAACAAAGCAACAAAAAACCCTCAAAAGTCACCTCTCCCTGAAATGTTTTATTGCTTCAGTCTCTAGCCATACTGATCAGAGAGTCAGATTTGTTACAAGAATTCCACCAACGTTTGAAGTGAAGTGGTGTCTTTGGCTTTGGTCAGTTTGTGAATGTATCTTACCAAACCAGCATTACAGGAGTTCCTAGCTTGGTCTTTTGGCTAAGATGAAACATAATGTTTGCTATCGGGTAAATACCATCATACTTAGCACTTATGCAGGACTTTTTACCTTTTCAGAGTGCTTTGCAAAGGTTAGGGCCAGATTTTCAAAGGTACTGAGCACCTACCACTGGGACCAGATTTTGAAAGAACTCAGCTCCCATTTAGTGAACTGGGCATGTTTTCAAATGTACTCGGCACCCAGCAGTTCCCAAGGGCTTTCACAAAACAACCATGAGTCTAAAAGGCAGGGGCGGCTCCTGAGGACCTCCTGAGGTCCTTCGAAGCCGCGGGACCAGCGGAGCCTCCGCAGGCAAGCCACCGAAGGCAGCCTGCCTGCCATGCTTGGGGTTGCAAAATGCCTAGATCCGTCCCTGCTAACCGGGAAACTGAGATATTGTGTGACTTGCCCAAAGCCACATAGCAAACCAGACCTCCATGTCTAACAACTCAGTCCAGCAGTACCCAAGGCCTGTTTGATATGTCATTTATCTAGGGGTTGTTTCTTCACTCGCAGGGTGTACTAGATGACCCAGTAGGTCTTTTTCCATATCAATTGTCGATGATCTATCGTGTAGAAATGGACTGATGACTCAGAGGAAAAGGAAAAAAAGCTAATCTCCCAAATGTAAGAAAATGGGCAAAAGAATAACCTGTTCATCTCAAAAGCACATGAGAATGTGGTAAATGTAAATCATGTCTCTGTGCTCTTTTCCCTCAAACTATCTCAATGATCAATTAAAAACAAATTATTACAGATTAAAAATTTATTTTTCTTTGTTGGGGAGAAATTGCTTTGTTTCTTTTTTAAAATGTGGTAGTTCTTCAGATTACCATTTCATGGTGCAAGAAAGCAACCTGTGTCCTTTTAGCGCAAGTTTGTGGGGCGGGGAAGGGTACTGGAATTGGAGCAGGCAAAGTAGCCATCAAGCTCTTAGAATGTAATCAGATAAAGCTAGCTGTTTGGTATTAGGATGGTAGCTTTATTCAAGTTGCTAGCACCTTCAATGGCCCAAAGCGCTCTCTTCAGTTGTCACCCCAGCGCACCTTTTGTGTGAATAATTTCCCATTGGTATTATTCAGAGCTTGGAGTCGATAGCGGACTAGCTTCTTCGCTTGTACCATTGTTTCCAGCAAGCTTGCTACATCTGCAATAAATCCAGGAGGATTTGCAAGTGGACTGAAGATGCATGAGTGATAGAATGAGCTGATAAGGCCTGGATTCCACAGAAACAAAAGGCTTTCCATTTTGTTCTGACAAGTCAGTCACTGCCTTTGAATTGATTTGATTTGATCAAGTTTTTGCCAGCTGGCTATGGTAGTTCAAGCAAGTGAAGAATTAAGCCCACAAGCTTTCTATCACCCTCTAATAAGCTTTCATGTCAGTGCCAAGGATGAAAATACCTGACATGAGTTTGTTTGTTTGTTTGTTTTGATAGAGCAAGATCTTTGAAGCACTCAGAGGCCTTGTCTAGTGATGCTTCTCAGATAAGAAGACATTAAATGAAAATTATTTAATGACTTATACCCTTAAATAGAGCATCTTAAAAATTTGGAAGGAAGCAAGCTAACAGAGCCTGGTCTGCTTGGTGCTGGGGAGCTGTGATGTATTCTGAAAAACTAAGGCATTTGTAATGTAGATCATAGTAATTTTCTGTGAATTCTTATTTTCATTTTTTGTTTATCCAGGAAAGAGTGACTCAGAAGCAGCATCTGTTTTTCAGCTTTGTCTGGTTCTCATAATGCATTATGATACAGTGTTGGCAGATATTTTGAGCAGCTAGCTAAATACTAGCAGCAGATAAAAGATTCAAGCTTATCTGACATTTGACAAAAATGAAGATTACCCGTGGTATGGTGGAAGTGAAGTATGTAAGAACAGTTTAGATGGATGGATTAGAGAGTCAGCCTAGTAAAGGCAAAGATCTAGTGAAAAGTTGTCCTGTTTCAGTATTTGTCAGGATGGGTGTGTTTTTTCAGAAGCGAAACCTTGGGTCCCCCTACATTTTTGCATATGAATAATTTGCATGCCTACATTTGTGCATGCAATTATCAAAATTACACATGCAAATCAGGTATTTACACATTCAGATAGGCATCTAATCAGCTATGCTAAAGAGCAATTTGTACATGCAAGATGCTTGGTTCCTGAGAGCAGTTGCGTTAATTGCATAAGCAAATATAGACATGCCAGTATTGTGTACTGTTGCTTCAAAATTATTGATGTGAACCTTAGCATCTGGGTCCCCAACCCTCTTTTTGAATGCCCAGATGCAGGCACGAGGTAGTTTCTGTGTGCGCATCTGCTCTTTAGCTGCCTATTAATGGTCCACCAGGTTTAGTATTTACCTGAGTCCATGATTATCACTTCTCTTGTATTTTCCTTCCTCTCTGTCTCATTAACATCTAAGATTGTTCAGTCAGCCTCATCACTTAATTCGCTGAAGAGTCTAATCCCTCCTTCCAGAAAGGAAAAGTACCATGGACACGGATGCCAATTATTCTATTAGCACCGTTGACAGTGTGGGAGTATTTAATGTCCTTCAGAACTCTGACACAGATCTCCCAGAGGAAAGCATGGTCCAGTAGTTAAAGCACAATAAAGAATAGCTAAGGATTTTCATCTCTACCACCAACTTCTTGTCTGACTTTGGAAAAGTTACTTAATCTCTCTGCACCCTAGTTTTCCCATCTGTAAAACAGGGATAATGTATGATTCAGAGGGATGTTGTGACACTTAATTCATTGACGTTTGTAATGTGCTGCAAGATCTTTATTATAATTTTAAAATATAGAGTAAATGTAAAAAACATTCTTAGAGTATATTATTGAGAGAAGTAGTAATAAAGGTTGCTAGTGAGTTTCCACTTGAGCTTGTTTCCATTGTTGCTTTCATAGGGTTGTCTGTGCAACTTTAATTCAGCCCCTTTGTTTATATGCATTATGATGTATTTATTTACATGATCACATATTATATTTTCTTAATTACTTAATTGTGGATTTCCTAACTTTTGATTGCTTTGGACGAAAGCTTGAGTGCTTCATGTTCTTGTAATGTAGTTTTGTGTACATAATTTCCTAGGTTTATTAAAAAGCAAACTGAAAAAACAGAAGTTCCATCACATGGAACCATGTTGACTCACACATGATTCATCAGTGGCATTAAAATCTTCATATCTACAGCACAGTCTTCTGCTACTTGAACTAACGGAGTAATTTATAGCTGTAGTAGACCACCCTCTAGAGGGAGATTAGGCACACATGTTACCCTGGGTTTCAAAGACACTGAGAGTCAGCAGGGAGAGCACTGAGAGCACAAGTTCATGGAGTTTCTCAGCTCTACTGCCCAGCACCGTAGTGGGCCTTAGCTACTAGAAGGAGCAATTGCAAGGAAAGTCCATCTCAGCCCCCGCAGCCATGGTCTGCAGAATGCTAAGTACAGATGGCACATTAGGAGAATTTAGCTGCCAAACTCTAAAAAGTCTTGACTTCGCATGTGCAAACTGAGATTTTCAGAGTGCTATAACTTGGCTGGATTTAGGTAGATTTTGAGAAGGGTAGGATCCCTGATACCAGCTCAATACCCTGACAAATTTCAAGTCTCTGCTGGCAAAGCATGGAGGCTCTAGAGCTTCTCAGCCAAACTTTTGTAGGATTCATTTAACACACACAAAACAATGTGTTTTTTCCTAATATTGTCGAAAATTTACCGTTGGGCAGACACCTCACATGGAAAATTTCAGCCAGAACTTTGTTTGGCAAAGTTATAAACCACTGAAAACAGGTCCTTATAATGGAAAGTGTCAGGCAACCTTAACTATAAGCGGTGTCATAGGTTCAGGGATAGTTCAAGATAGCAACCCACTTTCCCACATAGCAGAAACCCTGGATAAAATGTCAGGAGCTAAGTATTTTGGTAGTTTTGATTTGGTATCTGGATACCATCAGATTAAAGTAGCGCCTGGGGATTGAAGAAAAACAGCCTCTGTGACTCAATGGGTTGTTTCAATTTGGTGGAATGCCTTTTTAATTTATGAATTCACCAGGGACATTTCAGAGGGTGGTAAGAGATCTAATCCAAGATTTGAGAACTGAAAACATCCTCACCTACTTAGATGACTTAATTTGTTTCCACAAAATATGGGAGGAACATCTGGTAGGAGTGGAAAGAATTCCAAAGCTTTGTGAGGAATCAAGGTTTAAATTTTCAGGAAACAAATGTCAGTTTGCAAGGAGTTGCATCACCTTTCTGGGATATATGGTCAGTGCGAATGTCTTGGAGCCCTTACCCTCAGAAACAGAATGCTATAAAGGACTGGAAAGTGCCTACAAACCTGGAGGAGGAGGTACAGTGGTTTGTAGGCCTCTGCAGATTCTACAGGAAATTTGTAAAAAAAAAAAAAAAAAAAAAATTGCAGTGCCATTATACCAGCTTAGTAATTTCTACATCTGGAGCTGGGGATCTGATTCCCAGCCTTAGTAGACATACCTGCACTCATTCTCACTGAGCTAGCACACAAGAAATGGTAGTGTAGCTGTGGTAGTAGTCAGGGTAGTCATTGGCATGGGCTAGCTACCCCAAGTCCATAACCCAGCATCCGGGTGGGTTTGTAGTTGGGGTGATCAGTCTAAGCTGCCATGTTTCTGCATCTATGATTCTGTTTTTAATGCGCTAGCTTAATAAGAGCTAGTGCAAATATGTCTGCTCAAGCTGGGAATCACACCCCAAGCCCCAAATATAGTTGTAGGCGAACAGCAAATTTGTATATTCAGACAGTTCCTGAATCCATCTCCACAACCCAGAAGGATGCCTGTGAAGGTGGATTCACAGTAGATGGATTCTCCCATTGCTTCTGCAGATGAGTGAGATTCACAAACTGTCTGAATATGCATTCACAATTCACCATAAATCTGGAAAGCACAATGCAGTTGTGGATGCTCTCAACCTGGTAGAAGTAGTGAGAATAGACTCAGCCTGCTCTTGAGACGATATCTGGCAAGAACAATCTAAGGATCCTGACTTATGTTCAGTGCACCAACAGATCTACCAAAGGAGACCCAGACCGGGGAGGTTCAACACAGTTCAGGAAAAATTATCCATTGATCTGACTACCAACTTGCTGGTGTATGAAGGTAACAAGGTTGTCTTGCCAGCAAGTTTACAGAGAATAATACTGGCATGCCTCCATGATAACAATGCAGCAGGCCACCTGGGGTATGAAAAGGCACCGAACCTGGTATCCAACAGATTTTTTTTATTACAGATGTTAAGGACTCTGGATACTTTTCCGTCTTGCATGTCAAGAAAGGAAAGTGCCAGCCTGGAGAGACAGACCTCTTTTAGGGGAATGACTCCGCCTAGTAAGCCCTGGAAGTTCATGTAGATTGACTTAAAATGCCCCCTCCCAGAAACACCAGTTGGAAATCTGTATTTGTTAGTATGACCCTTTCCCCAACTATATGATGGTGCAGCCACTGAAGATAAAAGGACTGAGACAGTTACGACTGCACTGATGAAAACTGCAGTGTTGCAATGTGGCCCACCAAGCTGCAAACAGCAGTGATCGGGGAAATGTATGTGCTGGAGTCGCGACTTACATTACTGTTGTTTTGGTGTCCCCCCTCCAGTCTGTGTTGCCATAGGCATATTCCTGATAGTACTGCTGGAATATCCTGAGAGATCTCTTTTTCCACTTTTTTTCTGCACTGTGATCCCAACAGACTCTAATCTGGCCTCCAATCAGGCAGCTGTGGTCAGCTTCCTCTTAATCAGTATAATCTTTTCTTACAGTCATTATCTAACCACTTTAGAGTTTATGCTCTATGACGGTATTTCTCTCTTACCCAGAATGGGTGGCATACCATACTGTCAGTCGTTTAAGTTCCTTGTAAATTGAACCTTATTCAAGTTCACTTTGATTTTAACGAATGCCTAAAAATTCATGGGCCAGATCCTCAGTTAGTGTATGCGGGTGCAGCTCCATTGACGTCAGTGGTGCCTAGCCCATTTACACCAGCTGAGGATCTGGCCTCACATTTATATCCCATTGGGTCTAAACATATAATGTTAAAAAAAAAATGGTTTCACTATATGGTGGCTAGAGCACAAGCAAACTTATACTGGAAACTTTGGGGTTAATGGCTCTTCCTTTGGTAAACTGTGGACTTTTCTGGCAACCCCATTGCAGGTACGTGTGGATCCTCTCACCAACTAGGTACTAGTATTATTAATTCTTATTAATATTAATTCTCAATCCTCCTCTTTTGTTATAACTGCTGCTGGCCAATGATTTGCCTTCTTATTTCCAATCCCAAGCAACAAGATAATATTATGGACTCCACCTCTCATTGCCCACTCTCTGCCCACCTACACAAGAGGGAGAAGTACCAGGTGCACAGCTCCTAGTTACTCTCTCTACACCTGCAGTAGAGATATGGGCAGGCCGCTTTATGCCCTTGGGTGACTGTCCAGCCACCATCTGGCCTTATGTTATCTGACAGGGCCATAGTACAAATCTACCTAGCTGCTAGAAAGGATTAAGTTTGAAGTTACTACACTTCCTTTTGGCTCTCTCAGACTCATACATAGAGATAGGAGCCAGTTACAGAGATTGAGAAAGAGAATACAGGCAGTCTACATTAGAGAAAATGGATGATTCAGTGGTTAGGGTGCTAGCTTGGGAATCAGGAGATACAGGTTCAATTCTCTCCTATGTTATAAAAGCCCTGCATTGCCTTGGGCACCTCTAAGATTAAGCTTCAGTTCAAGATGAACCCTTGACCTCACTAAAGTCCATGGCAAAACTTCCCCTGACTTTACTGGGGCAAGGATTTCTCCCTTAATTGCCTTGTTTCTCAGATCCCCATCTGTAAAGTGTGGTAATAGTACTTCTCTGTACTCATAAGGGTTCTGTAAGAGTAAATTCATTAAAGATAGGGAAACACCTAATTATTACAGCAATGGGGCCATATAAGTACTTAAAATAGACAGACAGCAGCAGAATCAGTACTGTTTATTTTATAAATAGTTTTGGGTTTTTTTGAGTTAGTTTGGTAAAAGCCTGGTTCAGTGTGGAAATGAAAGCAGCAATAAAAATTCTATATATCATTTGTAAAAATGGGAAATAGATAGCAGTCAATAAAATTAAAAGTTATGTAGCATAGAAAATTGATAAGGGAAGCTAAATATATGAAGGAAAAATCCATATCTGGTAGGGCTAAAGACAATATGAAGTAGTTTTTTAAATGTGTCAGGGACAAAAGAAATCTGACTGATGATATAGGCCCATTACTAGACGGAGATGGTAAAATTGTTGATATGGATGCAGAAAAGACAAAAGTATTCCATAAATATTTCTGTTCTGTGCTTGGGTATGAGGATGGTGTCCTCATATCATGCGAGGATAACAAACTACTTTCCAATCCATTACTAACTAAAGGGGTTGTTAGATAACCTTTCCTTGGGATAAACATTTTTAAATCATCAGGTCTGGATAACTTGCATATGAGAGCCATAAAAGATTTGGCTGAGGAGATCTGATACACTAATATTAATTTTTAATAACACTCAGAATAACAGGGAAATTTCATAAGAATGGAAGAGCACTAACTTTCTGCCACTATTGAAAAGGACAAGCAGGATGATCTGGGTAACTAGAGGCAGGTTAGGCTGACATCCGTCCTGCGCAAAATAATGGAAAAGCTATTATGGGATTCAATCAATAAAGAATTAAAGGATAGGAATAAAATTAATACCTGTCAATATGGCTTTATAGAAAACAGGTCTTGTTGAACAAATGTGGTTTCATTTTTGATGGATTACAAATTTTGTTGATAAAGGTAACTGAGTAGATGGAATATTTTATGGGAATACTTAGACTTCTTTAAGGTGTTTGACTTGATTCTACACCACAGTCTGATTAAAAATTAACACTATACAATATAAAGCGGATGCTAAAGAGATTAAGAACTAGCTAATGGACATAGCTCAAGAATGGACAAATATAAAGTAGTTAAAGTAGGCCTAAATGAAGTGAGATGGGTCACATCAGGACAAATAACTGTCAGATGGACACATCCTACTATATTTTACGCTACCAAGTGCTAGTGATGTACAGAGAGAGGCATGGGTCTGATACTAGCAAGAAGAGCCGCTAAAAGCCTGATAGACTGGGCACCAGTTTCAGAAAGGATTATAATAGCATTATCTACATCAAATTTCCAGCAGGTGTCCATTATTCAATGCTATGATCTGGCAGATCCAGCTAGCCAAGAGGAAAAGAAAACTTCTACAATCAGTTATGGAGCAGAGTAGACAAGGACCCAAAAAGGGATGTCCTCCTAGTAACTGAAGACATGAATGCTAAAATGAGGAGCAACAATATTGGCAGGGAAGGAATTATGGGGAAACAAGGCCCTGGTGAAATGAGCAAAAATAGTGAAATATTTGCTGATTTTTGTGCAATGAGTAACCTAGTTATCGAAGGAGCTATTTTCTCTCACTGTCCTATTCACAAGATAAAATAGAGGTCCGCAGACCACAGAACAGGAAACCAAATTGATCACATTACAATTTGGCACACATGGAGAAGAACTGTAGATGATTTATGTAGCATGAATGGAACAGATTTGGGAAAAGACCATGCATTAGTGATATCTGAACTGAGAATAAAAAGAAGAACCTAAAAAGAGAACTGAACAACAGAGATGCCCATGTTATAACATCACCAAGCTAAAACTGACAACAACACAACAAGAGTTTAGAATTGTTCTAGCAAATAGATACCCGGTGCTTTAAGTTGAAGATAATGGAACAATAGGAGGCAAATGTAAATGTATAAAGAAAGCTTTCACCAAAACTTGGGAAGAAGTGCTGGTATTTGGGAAGAAACACCACAGTAAATGGTTGTCTGAGAATACATGGCAAAAAATAGAAGAAAGACATAAAATTAAACTGAAATTAAATTGAGCAAAGCACAAGAATGCAGAAACAGCGACTCCTGGAATAATATGCCACAAAGAACAGTGAGGTCAAAAAGAGTGCCAGAAAAGACAAATGACATTTTACAGACAAAATGGCAACAGAGGCATAGATCATCACAACACAAACGATATGCAGACACTGTATAACATCAGTAGACCATTGTCAGAAGAACAGACACCAACCAACCAGTCTGAGATAATGTGGGCAATTTAACAACAAAGACATCAGAACACTTAAATGTAGGAAGGTGGTTATTTAATCAACTACTGAATGCCAAGCCATGGTCAACCCTCCAGACATAAAGGAAGAAGAAGATCTCGATGTTGAGATAGGTCCTGTCAGTAAAGTAAAG
Source organism: Chelonoidis abingdonii (assembly GCF_003597395.2). Classification (NCBI taxonomy): domain Eukaryota; kingdom Metazoa; phylum Chordata; order Testudines; family Testudinidae; genus Chelonoidis; species Chelonoidis abingdonii. The sequence continues at coordinate 106,714,631 of NC_133769.1, forward strand.
CTAGAGGGGGCAGTCAAATGGTTAAAAAGTGGAAAGGCACCAGGTCTGGACAACATCACAATGGAGATCCTTAAGACAGTCTTGAAGAACACAGTAGGTGTTTTGATAGGCCTCTTACAAATGATATGGAAAGAAGAAAAAAATCCAAGCAGGTGGAAAAATGATCATATATAATGAAGCTGCAAATTATAGGGGCATTCATCTGCTCTCCATCCCAAGTAAAATAACATGTTATCTTAGACTGACTAAAGAAAGCAGGAGATTCAAGATAATGGCAAGAACAGGCAGTGTGCAGACAGGAGAAATCATGCATAGATCAAATAATAACCCTATGTATCATCATAGAACTGTTTGCTTGAATGGTAGTCACCGCTCCAAAATGCCTTTGACACAGTGGATAGAAGAGTGTTATGGAAGTTGCTTTGCAACTGTGGAATCCCCCAGAAATTAGTGACTACTATTCAGAGCTTCTGTGAATATGTGACATGCCGAGTAATACGTAACAGCGGATTGACTAAACCACTCAATGTAACTACCAGCATCACACAAGGATGTCTTATGTCACCCAGGACCTTCCTACTGGTAAAGGATTGGTAATGAGGAAGATTACTAGGCGTATACAATGAATTTTCACATAGAATCTAGAAGACCTTGATTTTACATATTGCATCAGCATGCTTTCCCAGACCCACAGAGATATAGAAGCTAAAACAAATGATCTCCAGACCTATGCACAGTTACTAGGGCTGAAAATCAACACTGAGTAAACTAAAACTATGAGAATCAACACACAAGAAACTCCAATAACACTTACAGGGATTGAAATAGAAGAGGTCTATCACATATCACATATCTTGGCAGCATCATAAACAAAACAGGTGGAACTGGCAAAGACATTAGAGCCAGAATAACATAAGCCCACACCTTTGCAACCCTAAAACCAAGCTGGGGAAACAGAAACCTTGCTCTCCAAATGAAACTTTGAATATTTAACCCCATTATAAAGTCTGTATTACTGTATGGTGCTGAAACTTGGAAACTTATCAAGACCTTACTATCTAAACTCCAGGTTATTATAAATAGCTGCCTTAGACAAATCCCCAACATCAAATGGCCAGAATAAATGGATGAAACAGAAGGAGGATGAAACAGGAAGAAACAGAGGAGGATGAAACAGAAACTAACAGGACAGGATATGATGGGATGAAAACAGAGATGGCTAGGACATATAGAGAATAGAACCGAACAATATAGCAAGACAGGTGTTGGACTGGAATCCCCAGGGTAAGAAGTGACTGGACAATTTGGAAACACGGCAGAAACAGAACTGAAAGCTATTAAAATGACATGGGAAGATGCTAAAAGGGCAGCAAGAGACTGCCAAATATGGAAGGCAGCGGTGAAGGTCTATGTTTTCCTTGGAAGAAAGCAGCATCAGTTGAGTAAGTCAGTTAGTGTCAATGAAGCAGATGCTAAAGAGATAAGAAGTAGTCGTCAATAGGGAATCATAATTGAATGGATATTTCTAGTGGTGTTCTGCAGAGAATTGTACTAGCTCCAATGTTGTTCAATATTTTTAGCAATGATTTGGAAATTAATATAAAATCTCTGCTGATAAAATTTGTGAATGACACAAAGATTGATAACAATGAGGATAGGACAGCCATACAGAGCGATTTGGATCACTTGGTCTCATTTGAATGAAATGTATTTTATACAGTCAAAAGCAAGGTCATACATGTAAGAACAAAGAATACAAGCCCTACCTATGTAATGGGGTGAAGTATCCTGGAAAGCAGTGCCTCTGAAAAGCATGTAGGAGCTATAGTTCACTGAATGCATAAAGGGATGACTAGTGGGATTAGGGAGGAGATTTCCCCTCTGCGTACAGCATTGGTGAGACCAATATTGGAATAGTAGGTCCAGTTCTGGTGTCCACATTTTTAAGAGAGTGTTGAAAAATTTAAGAGAGTGTAGAAATGAGCTACAAAAATTATTTTGGGGATGAAGGAAATGCCTTATGGTGAGAGACTTTGAGCTCAATCTACTTAGTTTATAAAAAAATATATAATTGAGAGGTGACTTTATTACAGTATATAAGTACTTCACAGGGAGAAAATGCTGGGTTCTAAAAGACTCTTTAATCTAGCAAAGAAAGACATAACAAGAACTAGTGAGTGGAAGCTAAAGCCAGAAAAATTCCAATTACAAATAAGGCACACTTTTTAAACAATGAGGGTGATTAACTATTGGAACAAATTACTATGGGAAGTGTAGGATTCTCCATCTCTTGAAGACTCCAGACTAAGGCTACGTCTTCACTACCCGCCATATCGGCGAGTAGCAATCGATTGCTCGGGGATCGATATATCGCGTCTCATCTAGATGCGATATATTGATCCCCAAACGCGCTTATATCGATTCCGAAACTCCACCAACCCGAACGGAGTTGCGGAGTCGACATGGGGAGCCACAGACATCGATCCCGTGCCGTGAGGACGGTGAGTAATTCGATCTTAGATACTTCGACTTCAGCTACATTATTCACGTAGCTGAAGTTGCGTATCTGAGATCAATTTCCCCCCGTAGTATAGACCAGCCCCAAGATTGGATGCCTTTCTAGAAAATATCCTTTAGCCAAACACAAGTTATTGGGCTCAATATAGGAGTAACTTTATTGAATTCTATGGCCCTTACTGTGCAGGAAGTCACCCTATGTGAACTGACAGACCCTTCCAGTCTTAAAAACTTTGAATCTGATTAAATAAATTCTCCTAAAATCTGCTTCAGTGAGTGATGTATTATTCCCTGGAGAGTGAATTTAGAAACATTTATGAAGTTAATATTTGAATAATGTGGCTTGAAGTTAAATAGCAATATTCTGAAATACTTGGTGAGAGAAAATTTAAATAACAGTAAACTTGATAAATTTCTTGTATAAAAAGGGTGGTGTTATATTTTTGGGAATCACCAGATGGCGCCAATACAGATAGTCAACAAATTCTATTTAACAGAGGGTAGGATGTTCTACAGCCTTCAGATTGACATTACGGACAGAGCGAGGCCAATGCTGAGCACGTATGAAAATCCCACCCTGAAAGTATAGGTAGTTAGATCTTGGAGAAATGCTAATTTTTTGTGGTGATACACTTCTTTTTTAGAAGCAGAGTATGTCACTAGAAAAGTTGATTCTCTCTGTCTGGAATCTTTCTTAGATATGAAGCAGCTGCCTACAGGATACATACATAACAAACAAACACTACATATTTTTAAAACGTAGTTTTCTCATTGTGTCTTTAGGTAATGTAGTTTTGTTTGGAATGCAGCTACACATGCCACAACAATAGATTTAACAGCAACTGTCAAATTATGATTATATCTTTATTTTCAGAGAAATCTCCTTTGTTATTTTGATATAGAAATCAATGAGACTTTTGCTTCTCTTATGGAGATTTGATTCATCTAGTGTGTGGAGAATGAGTGACTATGACACTGTGACACTCTTACTTTTCCTGTAGTTTCATCTGGGACACAGACCCAAATGAGCAATGACACTTACATGCAAATAGTAATGTTTCTTACATGTTGTATTCTTTGTTAAAAGAGTAGTAGATTGGTAGGTTTCAGGGTTGTGTCTTTAACAGCAAGTGCACCACTTAGCTACTTCTCTTTCGCTCTGATTTTTTAAAAAATTGTTCATGTTTCAAAAGTTCTTCTTGGGTTCCTTGGCCCCTTTCACAAGCTAAATAGTCCTGCTTGCCTGTTGTGACTCTGAATGAAAAAGAAATCACAGGAGCTGAGATCTAGCTCTTTTTCCCTGCAGGGCCTCAGTTGCCAGCACTTTTCTTGAACTAAAAGTAGTATCTAACTGATTCATCGAAGAACAAACATATTATACAGTTATGGAAACAATGATCTAGAGCAGTGGTTCTCAATCCGTGGGCTGCATGCGGCCCAATTAGCACACAGCTGTGGCCCAACTGTGTGCTAAAGGGTGGCAGGATCCAGGGCTGGAGCTGCCACGTGGTGGGTCTGGAGTTGGGGCTGGTGCTCAGGATCTGGGGTTGGGCTGCCACCTGTCCCCCGGCAGCAGGGTCCAGGGTCAGTGTCGGGGATGCAGACCAGCCCTGTACACCAGGGGTCAGGATTGGCAGTGGGGTTGGGTCAGGGGCTGCCGTCTGGCCCCGCATGACAGGGTCCAGCTTCGGGGTCTGGCTGCTGCTTGGTCCCCACACAGCAGGTTCTGGGGTTGGTGCTGCCACCTGTCCCTACAGAGTAGGGGTCAGGGTTAGCAGCGGGGTTGGGTTGGAGCTGCCACTCGGCCCCATGCAACAGGGAAGGGGGTCCCTGGGCTGGGGGATGCTGGGTATACAGGCTGTGGTTCTCAACCTGCAACTCAGGTAACACATTGTGGCCTGCATATTTGGCTCACAATGATTAACAGGTTGAGAACCACTGATCTAGAGACTTGAGGAAAGAAGCAAAGAAAGAATAACTGATTTGAGGAGTCTGAGTGCAGTAGTTACTTACACTTTACTCTATATGGGACATATTGGTTCCACCTCTTCAGACCTCAGATCTGCACTTTTAGCGTAACAGAAGATTTCACTCCAAATTTTCTCATCCTACTTTGAACAGTGTCTCCTGCTGTTTAGTGTGAGAAAATGAGGCCACCTTCATACAACCCAATATCTCCCCCTTCTTGCCTTCCAGAAATGATAGGTCAGGACACAGGCAACAACAAAGTTGAGCTGAGGAAAAATTCCAAGTGAGGCTCGATTTAGTCATAGTGTAATATTTCCTTCCTGATTTCAGCCAGATGGGCAATAGCATGAGCTACATCCATTTCTGTCCCAGACATAAAAGAGAGAGTGTTGATATCTTTGTCCTATTTCTATTTCTTTCCTGGACAATAAAATGAAACAAAATGGCATGTATTTTAAGAAAAGTGTTGGACCCTATTTTATAGACCTAAAGTCTGAAAATAGCCTTTCTGGGCCAGTTAAAAACAAACAACAACAAAACCTCGACACGCTCCCAGACTGCAGGATGGAGCGCTTATGTGTTATACATGTTAAACATCGCCTATTCAGAGCTAACTCTGACTTTGTGCCCTGGGCCAGGTGAAAAGGCTTTTCCAAAAAAATAAAAAAGTACATCTGAAATTGAAATTTCTACCAGGAAGATGGTTCTGTGGTTTTGTAGGAGGTCAGCATTACTGTACCTTTAAAAATAGTGTTGATTATGTTACATTTTTTTTAAGCTAAAAGTAAAAAAGAGGGGGGAAGAGTTCTTTTATGGTCGTATTTTATCCTTTTTTTTGGTCCTCTTTTTCAGTCGACTTTTTGGCAAAATACTGCATCTTCAGCCAGGAGAAGTTGGCTAAGTACAAAAGGGCTTTTGAAGCAGTAAGTGTAAATTCAGAGTTCTTTTCTTTTCTTTCTTCCTTTTTTTTTTAATACCCCTCTTCCCTCTCCTCCTGTGTCAGTAGACGGTTAAGCAGAAATAATAAGCACCATTGCTTGCAGGACACGTCCCATGAATTACTCTGACATCAAATGTAACTTTAGAATGGAGGCACGCTTTATTCTCTTTGGTGAACTGTTCCCCTGTCCATTCTTTATTTACATGTCGTGAGCCTTAGTGCTGCACAGCCAGTCAGAACGAACACACATACATACACACAAGCACACATACACAAAGAAGGGAGGCCATTAAACAAATTAAAAGGGATGGGGATGACTAATACAGTACTCTTGGAATCTGCAATTTGATTAGTCTGAGTTTAATACACAAAAGCAGCGCCGAAGCAGGAGGGGAGTCGAAGTGCTCTTTAATAACCTTCTACAATTAAATTATGGTGATGAATTTAACTATTCTTTGCTTCTAAAGGGGTCTTATTATCTGATTGACTGTGAAAGAAAGTCAGTATTTAACCAGGCTTCTTGAGTCCAGCTATCAGGAGACATACAATAGTTTTATGCTTTAACAACGTTTTTTTTTTTTTTGCATGGAGCTCCCCATTTGAATTCATTTGTGATTGGAGAATGATGGCTCTTATAGTTATTCCACTGTGTTTGATATGACAGTCCACGATAACCCTTTTACCGCTCTACTCAGAGACCTAGGAATAAAATAAAATGTTTGTGTTTTGTCTTCCAGTTGATATTTTTATTTTAAAATTGTATAACTTTATTGTGCTTTTCACCATTGTCTGATGATACATCATTTGAATGTAGATATTTGCACCTTTAACATCGTCATTAATGACATTAATATTATCTGAGACCTCATATTTCTTTCTATCCTCTCACTCACTCGCTTCACTCTCTATTTGGCATATGCTGAATGCCCAGTGAACGGTTGTAAATTCAAAGTATCTATATAAACAGAGCAATGAAATACATTCTTCAAAATATCACATTTGTTTTATTGCCTGAGCTTAATGACTATGTCTGCTTTAGTTCTTTAGCTATCTTCCCTTACAGATTTCAGTGTCAGTCTGAGGTCCAGGTCGGGTAGCTACCTTTATACGAAATAAGAGCGTGTAATAGAAGCAGAATCCAAGTGTTGGAGCCTGCGATATTGCTTTTACTTTCCTCACTAAGGGCAAAAATCGTTTGATCTTTGCCGCAGGGTTTTGTCTTAATATTTTAAATAGATCTAGGTAGATGGGGGTGAAGAGACCACTATGCTAGATAGTCATTCATTTAGGCCCTGATATTGACACCTATTTGCCTGTGGAGTTGTCCCTTTTTCTGTGAGTATCCTCATGGAAGAAGACGAGTGGAGTTAAGGAACTGTACAATGTGAGTCAGTATGGTAGAATCTGGCTCTGAGTTTGTTCTTGCATTCAGTATTTAACAGAAGGTGCTCAGCATTACTGTCCCTGTTGTAATACTGTCCCTTTCAAATCCATAAGCATTTCAGTCCCTTTTGGAACTGAGAATGCTGAAGGGTCACCTTCACTATACTGCACAATACCCTCTCTCCCCTCAAATGTTCTAGCGCCAAAGTCTGAGTCTTTATTCAACTTTTACTCAGCCCACTGTGTTAGTGAATAAGGACTGAGGGCAAGAGTGTAATTAGACCTCTGCAGCTACACAGGGGAGTAAAGAGGCATCAAACCCCCTGACACGTGTTCTCTTGAGAAGTTCACCCAGACTGCTGCTCTGTGTGCAGGTGAGAGAGAAGCTAAGGCCCATGCAGCTGAGAAGTGCACAGTGGAAGTCAGCATTGCATATAAAGGTGGCTTTAAGCCACCCTTGCGGAACCCTTTATCCTAGACCAGCTATGCACCAGGCTGGTCCCCTGGCATAAGTGAGAGCAGCCTAAAGGTTGATCTAGTTTATTTGGACTACCAATTGTCCCAAAATGCTGTTAAGGCAACTGAGGATTGTTGAGACACAGGAAGGCCCTGGCCATACCCGTTTTCTCATACTCTTGTCCCCTATATTGGCTGCAGAGAGAGTTGGGGTATATGAACCATGTTGGCTCTGTGCCATGGGAGGAGACCCCTAGATTGAGGTGATCCTCCCATGGCCAGTTAATCCAACTTTAGGGCTGCTTTGCACTACTGCTGTGATTCAAAGTGGCCTCAACAAAGCTGCAGCCCTATGAGTTCGGAAAGTCTTCCTTCTTAGTTATTATCATATTTCAATATGCCATTTATAAATGTTTGGCCAGATCTTCAACCACTGTATATCTGTGTAGCTGGATTGACTTCAACAGAGCTTTTCCATCCTACATCAGCTGAGGATCCGGCCCTTTGTTTTTAAGCAATACTTTTATTAACAATTATATATTATTACCTGTGTGAAGGGACAGTTAAGAGCAGCGTCTTTTACCAAGGGCACTGGAAGGAAAAGAGTTTGATATTTCAAGGGAAATTTCATCTTTAAACAGTCAAATTCTTCCTCTGCTTATTAAGCTAATATTAACCCAGGATGTGATTGAACCAATTATAACAGTCAGACATGTCAGTTTTCAGCAAGATGCCAGCAAGAGATCTGGGAAATATAGATTTTAATAGCATAAAAATAAATTTCAAGTAGAATTCCCAATTTGTACTTAGTGAAAAGGGCATCTCACCGCATGAACTCTTAGGATGCTGTGCTGAGCAACATTTGCTTTAAGAAGATTGTGTTCCCAAATTAACTTGTTCTGATGCTAAGCATAGCCGAAACAGTGCTGCTGCTAAGCAGAACAATTGCTTTTCCTTTGTAGTCTGCCTACGGGTTTGTTCAGTGCTGCTTTGTGTTCCAATCCCTGGCTGAGTCTGGGCCAGTGGTTCAGTAACTGTGAAGCTCTGTGTTTAGATCCTAGCCAAATCAGTGACACACAAAATAAGGGCAAACAGTGAATCCTGAGTGTTCCCGGTCTGTGAAATCAGTTGTTGGAATAAATGAGCCAAAGTCCTGTATTTATTTTATTGTTTTATGCACCCAGCACCTTTAATTCTGAGTATTTAATATATATTTTCAGCAAGCCACACATCACCTTCAATTAAATCCCCCACTGTGGATAGCAAAAACAGGTCCTTCTCTGTACCATTCCAGCCCACTATAAGAAAAACCTTGGCAGAAATAATCCATAGTCAAATGCAAAAAAACAAAAGATGAGCAATTTTACGTGTCTTCAAAATACAAAGTTGTGCTCAAGCTATTGAAGAGTTTGCCTGAAGGTGCATGGAAGGAGGATTTTAAATATGGACGCAGAGATTCTCTAGCTCACCATGTAAGGGAACAGCATAAGATGTATATTAAGTATAAATGAGCCACTAAAGAGTAGTGTCCAAATGTAATTATGTTCAGCGTTCTCAGAGGAGGGTAGGGGGATCATATCAAATGCTAGCACAGTGGCACTAAACATTAGAAAAGGGGATTTAAAATGAGGAGGAAGCTTATCAAAAAAGGCAAATGGAGAAATGTAAATCCTTAGACTCAGCATGAAGGCTACCGTGATAGAGTCAGAAAGGCATCCATGCCCCTAAGGAAGCAGGAAGACAAGAAATAAACAGTATGATTAAAAGTCAAGTTACAAGAGGGTATATGAGCTAAACAGGTATCATTTAAAAAGAAGTCCAGTCAGGTTTCCCCCGAATGGTGTGCATGCATGGACATGCCCTTGCTGCTACTGCACACAGATGTGTGCCTGTTGCCTGGAGGATCTGTCTTCCACTAGATTTTTCCCATATCTGCCTCTGGTGGTACCAGTTGGGATGGGGGAATGGATACAAGGGCCCCCTACTTCCCCCAGCTGCATCCATTGCTGCCAATCTGTAAGGAGGTGTGGGACTAGGGCTCCCTCTTCCTCTTCTTCTCTCCTTCCCTTTCCTATTCTCCCCCCTTTTCCCTCTTTCTCTCTCTTTTACTTACTCTTCTGGGGGTGAAAATATGCATGTATAAAATTAGAGTAAGATCTCTGGAACAATTGTAATTGTCAGAATGATTTTTTGTTGCAAAACTTCGTAGTTAGCTATGAATTTGAATGCCTTGTTAATATATGTTTTGTATTTTTAGGGTTTGTATTTTGGTTAATGAGAATTCTCCCTTTAAGAAAAAGGTGAGACCCTTTATTGTCACATGCTTGAGAGACTGAGAGCAATGTGAAGAAGATTTTGCCTGTATGCAGAGATTGGAAGATCCTGCTCCAAAAACCTCAGAATTAGACTTAATAAACTTATCTTTCCAGAAAGCAAGGCTCATTCTTAAAAATGCAACATTAGCACTTAGCAGAAGACTAACTCAGGGCATTCATAATGTGCTACAGAGCCTTTCATTTGTAGGTCACCAGTTTGACTCCAGAGTGACTCATCAGGGATTAAAAATTGTTCCCAAATGATGTATGCTCCAGTTCCAAGTCCCACAATATAGACCACTCCTGTACTTTACACTAGATTGCAAGTTCTTTGGTGTAAAGAGTTTTTGTACAGTGCCGAGCACAATAGAGCCCAGATCTCAGAGGGATCTTCTAGTGCAGTGGCTGTCACCTTTCCGTATGACTGTAGCCCTTTCAGGAGTCTGATCTGTCTTGTGTATCTCAAGTTTCATCTCACTTAAAAACCACTTGCTTACAAAACCAGACATAAAAATATAAAAGTGTCACAGCCACTGTTACTGAAAATTTGCCTACTTTCTCATTTTTACCATATAACTATAAAATAAATCAATTGGAATATAAATATTGTACTTACATTTGGTGTATAGTATAGAGAGCAGTGTGAACAAGTCATTGTATAAAATTTTAGTTTGTACGGACTTCGCTGGTGCTTTTTATGTAGCCTGCTGTAAAACTAGACAAATATCTAGATGAGGTAATGTACTCCCTGGCAGACCTCTGTGTACCCCTAGGGGTACATGTACCCGTGAGTGAGAACCTCTGATCTAGTGAGTGCTCCTACAGCAGAATCCAAAATTGCATTACTCATGATAAATATGTGAGCTGGCTACTCTGTAATCTCTCTCTCTCTCTCTTTCTCTCACTCAGAGACAGGAGGAGTTCAGAAATCAGAAAACAGACCAAAACCTGGATTTAATCTTTTTTCAAAACTAAACCATAATTTTTTGGCCAATCTCCTGATTTTGGAGCCTGATTCATGATTTTTGAATTTTTAGGGTTGGCAGTCCAAGCTTGGCCTTTTCCTACATTCCCTTGCAATACACTTTTTCCATGAGATTTTTTCCATAGGAGGCAGCTTCCCCTAGTAGGTTGCAAAATGCAAGTACTTGGAATTGACCCATAGGTAACAAGTGGTGGTGTTCTCCCAGTACACTGTCATACTGGCTCCCACACTTATAGTTAAGCTCACTCAAATGCACTGCCTATCAATGATATCACAATGTTTGAGTCTGACAAAAGCCTTTGTTTCTAATATATTGCCAAAACTTATTCCAGTACGTCCTGAAATAGTGTAGGGGAAATTCTGACCCTTGTAGCATTGGCAGACTCAGTGAGACCCATGTCAGGCTGCTGCACGGAGATTGTATACACAAGTTAAAAACTTATTTGGGGACAGATTTCAGCCCATGTATATAGTTTTCAAATGTTTTCCCCTCATTTTGACCAGGTTGTCCCCTTTTCCTGGCAGAGCCCTACGTCTTTAAGTGAGCACTTTGCAGCACAGTATATAAGTAGGGTCCTAAGTGAATCCTGCCTCATTCACGGTGCACCTTACCAGATTGCATTCAGGGAGGTAGGGCTTTTCTGCTTCATTTGCTGTGCCACTGTACTGCACAATGAACAAAGCAGGGACTTTTAAAGACCTGCCTCATTTAGGACAAAACTCACCTCTAAGCAGAGGGGCCAGCACAAGATCCATGCACCACATAAGCCCTTGCTATGTTTTATTGTGCCACATGTGTCCTTTATAATGGCATATGTACTGCTTACTAAAAGGTGAATTCATTACCAGTAGTAGTTTATGTGTACTTGTTCAGTGCTGTAAAGCTCTGAACATGCAGTATTTTTGAGGTAGTAATGGAATACTGTTCAATATGATACTATACTTATTTTTGTTAACAGTTTATGCAATTCATTGGTAGGCAATCATTAAAGTAATTTTTTTACAGAAAAAAGGTAGCGACCATGCAGGCAGGTGCCGAAAGCAATGAACCAGGTGAATGTAACATGATAGCTCCACTGCTTATACATTTCCAGTATTGAAGCTAAAGTATAAACTACAGGCTGAAGAGGATGTAAAGGCCAATAGTTCAGCTATGCTCTAAAAGTTAAAAATGTGTCAAATCACTAATTGTTACTGTGTCAAATCATAGATTTATTACTTTCATATAAAGCTTGAATATTTTCTAATATCTCAAGTTATAAGTTGTTCTCCACAGAAAGAAAGATAGGTGTTTGAAGTTGGAAAACCATGATTTTCCCCATTACACATGTTTTCCACTCAAAAACTGAAATATTTCACATTGGGGAAACTTCATGAAAATGTTCTCTATGTTTATGTACAAATTGTTTTCATTGTTGCAAGTAAAATTGTATAGGAGAAATTTCACCCTGAGCTGAATTTGAAAATTCCTTAAAACTTCATGACATTTTCAATTCTCTGGTTAAGAATTAGCAAAGTGTGTTAATTGAGTTAGAGTGGGGGAGGGATAGCTCAGTGGTTTGAGCACTGGCCTGCTAAACTGAGGGTTGTGAGTTCAGTCCTTGAGGGGGCTATTTAGGGAACTGGGGTAAAAACCTTAATTGAGTTGGATAGTCTTGTACAGCTTTAGTCCATGGAATGCAGAAAATCACAGGGCAGTACTGAACACAATTTATATCCAGTGCATTCAACAATTGTACAGTGATATGTTCATGCTAGTTATTCTCTGTGTGTGTGTGTATACACAGACACATAAGTAGTAGTTTCTAAGTTACCAAACTCTTTATCTCTCATGCATCTGACGAAGTGGGTATTCACCCACGAAAGCTCATGCTCCAATACGTCTGTTAGTCTATAAGGTGCCACAGGACTCTTTGATGCTTTTACAAACTCTTTAAGATAAACTTGAACTAAAGATTCTGACCCATAGCTTAGGAAAATTCCATTTTTGAGACTCCATCGCTGTCCTCCAGCTCCCTCCAAATATGTTTCCCCTGTGCATATGTGTCATTGCAATCACAATACTGTTCACCCAGCTGGGAAGGCCAACAATCTGCTGCCTTTGGGGCTGTCTGCCAAGGATGGTCTGTGGAGCAGACACAGGGAGTGCTGATAGTGCAAAATGGTCAGCTCCCTCCCTTCTGCCTCTCTTCTTGCCTCCTTTCACTCTGCTTGGAATTGAAGCACAAAAGAAAATTCCACTTTTCAAGACAGTTCAGTTTGCATTTAGTTGCAAAGTGTTTTCAACTGAACAGTCACTTTCTGTGCAGGCAGTAACAGCTTGATCAGGGGGTAAGGTTTTCTTTCAGTCCTTATCATGTTAAGCCATATCAAATTAGACATTTGAGACTTTTTGTTTTTGTTTTACATCAGGGGATAAGATGCCAAATCATAGGAAACAAACTAAATGTTTGCATCTCTTCACAGCTTGAATGCATCCCATAGCTTGCCAGTGTTCTTGTTCATTATAGAATTGTGGAGCACATTTTTCTTCATTAGTGGACCTCCTAAGTCCCATATTTCTGAGGAGTCCTCCATTCTTAAACATCTGTTTAGACTAAAGGCATATTCTAAGGAGTTTACTAAGCTGTTACCCTTACAAATTAGTGACTTAGGCTATGAAGTTGATTGAAGTAGCATATTCAAATTTCAGAATGGCCCTTCTTTTCATTTTAGGTTGCTATTATTTCATTCTCTCTTTAGTGTACTTGCTACGTTATGGCACTAATTGAACTATGGATAAAAATTTGCACAGCTGGTAAATTTCTTGGGACAGAAATCAAAGATTACATAAAACAAGAAATATCTTGGTATTTCACCCTTGAGGTTTTCATTTTTTTTCCCTACAAAAAACAAAAGTGCATTTTTTTACCAGACTTCCTCATCAAATGATGTCAAGACCTCTAGACACTAGTTCTGTGACCGAAAAGGCCAGCAACCTCTCCTGCCATTAAGACCTAGATCCTGCAAATACCTAAGCATGCAGTCTTTTGTCATAAGAATGACATTCACAACACTTGGCCCTCCCTTCTATCCCTTCCTGTCCCCTCTGCCAAAGGAAATTAATAAACTCTTAAAAAACAAAGTAACAGAAACCTACCCCATGCAGAGTTTTGACCCTAAGAAGTGCCAGACTTCATAAAGGTCCTAAGACCATCACTATTGCTCTTGATATTAGGTGGAAGCCATTCAGATACTACAGAGATAGGCAGTATAAAAACCCCAGATAGATAGACTTACTTAATTTTAAGCATGTGAGTATATTCCATTAACTTCAATTGACTTTCAGTGGGACTTTGGCTAACTTGCATGCTCATTGAAGCGCAACGCAATGTCTCTAAGTACTCAAAAATTTGAAGTTCATATTATTAGGTTTGAAGATTTGGAATGAGGTCTGAAGGGCACTTTGAGGCTTCCTAAGTTAAGCACAGTTCACTTTGAAGAATCCCCAGTGTGCCCTGCATTTCACTGCAACAGCGTTCTGGCAGTTCAGTAGGCCCACTGTTAGACCTTTCAGATACAGCAAGGATTTTCAAAGATCTCATGAAGAGAGAGAGAGGGGTGCACCTGATGAGGGCCAGGGGAGCCTGTTCTGATTGTGGGGAGAGAAGGAGGGAGTCAAGGAGAGGAGGCCCTGGAAGGCAGCACAAAGGTCCTGTTTGAGGTTGCAGGTTGGAAGGGAGCCTATGAGGGTTATAAGAGATGGAACTGTTGAATGAGGGGATCAGAAGGTAGAGCCCCTTATACGAATGTTCCTGGAGTTTTAAAAAAGGTTTGTTTGGGGTAGAAAGGTGCTTAACCAAACTAGTTTATCTATCTCATTGTCTGTCTGTTCGTCTCTCTTTCTTCTTCCACTGCCCACAGGAGCCTGTAATCCTCCCATTCACTGCAAGTTCTAGGGCTAGTACTAAACCAGAGTGGATCAGCCTAGATTTCTGAGGTTCATGTACACAACACATTGTCTCCTTGAGAAACTTAAACGCGCAGTTCTGTCCATTGAAAAATGCGGAAAATCGGCGAGTATGGTCATTCTTCAAGTCCTAGAATGGCCACCTTATTTGTGTTCAGGGGCTACTTACATTCATATGATTTTTGCACTTTTGAAGTTGAAGTTGCTGTCATGCTAAAAGTCATATTACCTATTGAAAAGTGACTGAATGAGAGGTCATTGGTGGGGAGGCAAGGAAGCTTGGGAGGGATCTGAAAAGTGTCCCTCCTGTTCCTAAACCAGGAGGACCATGGTCATGACACAGAACCTTATAGCTGAAAAGTTTTAAAGCTAGAGAAAAAAGGAGTTAGGAGTCTTCAGGGACCTACCCTCAGAGGGGAAATGCAAATAAACTCTAGAAAATTTAAATCCCACCAAAAGGATGGTTAGCGTGCTGATCATTAACATTGTGGACATCTTTCTAGGTGGACACTGATGGAGATGGATACTTGAACTGCCTACAAGTTTTGATGGCTTTGAAAGAAACTGTCCCTTCAGATGCACTAAGTGATGCGGAAGAACTTTATGTATATAGGGTAATCAGATCCAAAACAGTCTCTCTGTTTATGCTTTGAATCATATGGGAGTAGGGAGCAAATGTGTCAGATATGTACCATCTCTAGTCTTCATGCAAACTTTATACATCTATAACACACCCCATCCAAGGATCTCAAAACAAGCTCTGCCTCATAACATCTGTGTGAGGTAGGTAATCTAGATAATACTCACTTTACCGATGGGGAAGCTGCACAGAGATGTGAAGGCCAAAAAATGCCCTTTAATTCTAAAAGCCTCTCTAACCCACTCGATGGCCTAATGGGCTCTCACAAGGCTACTCCTACCACAAAATGTTTGGTTTTTGAATGTTCCATGGTTATCTTGTGCTACCCTTGGTTTAAACTTACGTTATCATCATTGAAGCCTACCCCCCCTAGTTTCTGACCACAAATCAGTCAACTCCTTCCTGGGACACTAATGGCCAACAGGATACCACAAGAATGAATGAGCATGTTAGGAGTGCTGATGGGATAGTCCTTTCCATCTTGTTTTGTACTACAGTAGTAGTAGGGATGAAAGACCTGCAAAGCCCCAGTAAGCCAGAAAACATTAGAGGTAGATGGGAGTGGGATCCATACCTAGTTAAGAAATGGTGGGCAGGAAGCCACCCATGAAAATTTGATATTTTTTTTTAAAAAGGTAGCAGTAATCATTTTCAAATTGATTCACATAACTTTGGCCATGTTCTTGGTGTGAACAGAGCCAAGAGGAAGCATGAAAACTGCTCAGAGGCTAAGTTTTGCCCTTGCATATATGTTGTTTTTTTTTAATTGGTGGCTTACATTTTCAACAGTGACTAATGATTGGGGTGGCTAATTTGAGATAACATTTTTGGGTGCCTAACTTGAGACTTAGATAAAGGAGACTGGTTTTCATAAAGAGCTAAGCTAAGGTATTTCTAGCTGGGCACCCAAAATCACTAGTCACTGCTGAAAATGGAGGCCTTTATCTGAACTTTGGACTAAAACATACACATTAGTCTCCAAACACAACCGTTGGTTGCTTTGTATTTTTTGAAAGGCACAGATATTAAATAACTTATTACTTTAACTTTGCTTAAATGTTCATTTTTATAGCATGCTATGTAAGAATTATGGTACCGTATGAAAGTCTGTTGATGTCCAACATATAAACATTCAGTTTTGCTTTCCTAAAAAAGCAAACTCAGTGATCCAGTCCTTAGCTATGCCAGTTTACCCCAGTTGAGAATCAGGCCCTCCGTTGTTTGCCTTTTTGCAGTCTTTCTATCATGATCTTGATTGAAACATACAAACTCATTTGACAAAGAGCATAAACTTGGTTAACAGAAAACCGGTACCAGGAAACACAGCAATAAAGAAAAGGATAAAATCCTCTATGATTTAATCTGAACCTTAAAAAGGCTTTGTTTCTTTGGACACTTTCTTTGAAAAGACTACCACTTCAAACAAAAACAGAGGGAAATTACTAGGAAGTGATTATGGAGACAGGAAATCTGAAAGCCATGAAACTGTAAATAAAGTGTTATTTGTACTACTGTATTTGGTTCCCTGCTTTACATTCTCAGCACGAAATGTTAGATAAGACTTTAAGACTAGAGCAGGGGACGAATTTCATATGATAAAAAGAGGAAAGCCATTTAGATAAATTACAGTGGCCTTGGATTGATCTGAACACATTTTTAGCTAAAACTTGGAACTCCCCAACCAGGTCTAGTTGCAATTTGTTCATGGTGGCAAATGATGTGAATTTTTCAGACATCAAACACATATCAAATGGCTTAATTTTAGTATTCCAAAGCAATGGCCCCATGGCAGACGCCAATGCTAACATCATTATACAACTCATATTGCATGATGACAATCCAGTTCAGTGATGCCTACATTTATTGTTTACTTTTATTGAATCTAGAAAGCTCATCTTTTCCATCTGTCAGCATTATTGTGCGTGATCCACAAATAAATCTAAAAAGGCTGCATTACACTATACACTCAGACCTTATTTAATGAGTGGCCTTCTTTTATAGCAATAATAAAAGTGAGTACAGACTTTAATTACTTCCATTATGCCATGTTTGCTTTGTCAGTAGTTTCTATTTTATGAAAAGTTAAACCACAAAGTTAGCCCAGCAATTTTTGTTGTTTGTGCATGTGCCTTCAGTAAACATCTCCTTTTTCCTCCCCTAGTGTTCATGCATTTTGTTCCCTGTTAACATTAAACATCATTTGCAAAGCTAAGACAGAAGATAAGAGCAAGGTACCTGAGCAGGACTATATGTATTGTGCCAACATTTTGTAGAAGACCAGCTTTGCACAATGGGAACATTAAAGGGATACTTTATTATTCATGGTTTTTGTTGTGAAAGGCTAAAAAGGGAAGATCCAGGAATAAGTCTTTCGGTAACATTCAGTGCCTGAAATACAAAGACAACTGGAAAACACACACATACACACACCAACAACCCTCCTCCCCTAGTTTCATGTGATAGATATTTAGATCACAGCCACAAGTTTCTAGATAGAAATTATGCATTCAGAGTGCAGAGCAGTCAAAGGAGCCTTGTAATTAGAAAGAGCATAATAGTTCTTATTGCTTTAAGGTGCTTTGTACAAAAGATTACCTGTGGGTTCTTGTTAGGCACATGTGTTATAAGACTGTTCTTCTTAGTGAAAGGTATGCTATCCAAAGAGGGACAGAGAAATAGGTGTGGTTTGTTTATTCTTTAAAACTTAATTTTGATCAGGACGTGAGCAAACACAGGAGTGGATTTAACTTCCACTGTCCTTTCCCCTCCATGCTAAAAGGCTTTAGAGGCAAAAGCTGGCTCTTTATATAGATTTTGGGGGGGAATTCTGTACATTCTGGTAACAAATTTTGTTATGTTGCAACATTTCAAAGCAGCTACTTCCATGATGTCAGTACAGTCGAGGTAGCTAGCTCGTGTTTATATTTATGGGGAGTTCTGCAACAGTAGGGTTTTGGAGCAAATAGAAGACAACATGAAGAGAGGAGAGAGGACAAAGAAAGCTCATTTCAATATAATATAAATAAATCATGAATGGTTCTCCCTATTATTATGCTTTTGTTACAGCAGTGCCCTAAGAGACAGTTAACACAATAATAACTTGCTTTGAGAGTATTTAGCTAAGGATGCAGTTACTGCTGTTTAAA
The DNA here is from genome assembly GCF_003597395.2 of Chelonoidis abingdonii. Lineage (NCBI taxonomy): Eukaryota > Metazoa > Chordata > Testudines > Testudinidae > Chelonoidis > Chelonoidis abingdonii. The sequence goes on from NC_133769.1 coordinate 106,732,930, forward strand.
ATGTGGGCAGGTTGCAAACATGTGGTATCATAGGCATACCTGAAAAATATTCTAAAATCTTACTTGACGAATACACTGTACATAACTTTTTGGTTTTAGTTTGTTGTTAGGGAGAGGAAATCACACTGACTTTCCAGCTGTGTGGCAGAGAGTGTTTGTGCATTAGGTAGAAGGTTTTTGTGTGGTCTTCTATACACTGTCTTACAGTGAATTCTCTTAAAACACATACCTCTCTGGTGTACGTAAGTGCAGGTGATTCTATGTGAATCAGGTCCATAATGTTTTGAGGGGTCTTACAGACCTACAATGCAATGTAGTGTTTATCAGGATTGTTGTCAGGTTTCTTGCTGAAACTGCTTTGTTTGTTTTGCTGGCTATGTTAAAAAATCTTGTCTCTGCTTCGATCAGAGCTTATTTATTTATTTATTTATTTATTGGTAAGCAAGGCAGCAATCTGTTCTTTCTAAACCCTTCATCATCTTTGCTCTCTCCATCTCTGTTTCCCCAGATCTTAGAGATTGTTGACTATTATGTAACAGATGGCCTGACAGACCTCCGACTCTTCGCGGTGATGGCTAGCTTGGCACAGAAAATAGCAGCACTGGAGTAAGTATTCAGAGGCATAGATGCTCATGAATTTTAACTCCTCGCTGACAAAAGAATTTGAGGGAGTGAGAGCTGATCTATCAGTCGCTGAAGTAATTAAAGACTTAGATTGCTCTCTAGTGCAGAGTATCCCTTCACTATTATAGGCTATTGATATTAGATTAGGCTAGGCCATGTCCCATTTGATCTTTAAACTATAACTTCGCATCAAAACAATGGGACAGCTTAATCCAGAAATTGATACATTCCAGCAAGCATCAGACGGTGCTATTTGTGTGGCTTTTAATAAGAAGTATACTGCGGCATCAAGCCAAGACAATACATGGGAGAGCAATGCGAATATTGTGACAGAGTTCAGTTTTGACTTTCATTTATAGTCCATTTCTAGTTACTGGAACAAGCTTTTCAAAAGCACCTAATTGACTTAAAAGCAAAAGTCCCACTGAAAGTCAAAGGGACTTGTTCTTCTAAATTACTCAGGAAATTTTGCAGATCCCACTGCTAGCCCTCAAAGTGTGTGAAGATGTCCAGATGAGTGGCTCATTTTTCATAAGTGCTGAAAAGTTCCTAGCAGCCCCCTCTGACTGCACTGGGAGTTGCTGAGTGCTTGACATTTTTGTATTCTGGGCCACTTTTTCAGACCTCTGAATATTTATATGGCAGCAGAACTTTAAGCCTCTTGGGAAAAAAAAGAAAGAAAGAAACACACACAGGCACTTTCTTTTTCCAGGTAGGTTCTTGTGTGAAATGTCTTGTTTCAGGGAACTCTGCTGCTGCTGTTAAAGTATGAGGTAGTTAACAGAGGGCAGTTCTATGTGCACACATAATCTGCACTAGGTCATACCCCAGACCCAACTTACAGGCCTAGAAAACAGGTGGTGTAGTGGCCAGTGTGTACTTTGTAAAGCTGTGGGGTCAAAATTCTCCGCTTAAGGGTTCTCTAGTTCCCATGCCCACCACCCCCAATTCACGCGCAGACAGACACATGCATGCATTCTCCTTCCTCCAGCCCATCTCCAAAATCATCCTCCATGTTGAGGGGCAGAGAACCCCCAGGGCACCTCTATTGCACTTGTGGGGCCCAGACTCCCCCACAATCTCCTCCTCTCCTTGCAAGTGTTAAATGAGTTAAATGTACAGTGTATCAAGAGGGGAATGCAACTCAAGGACATTAACCAATGATTGCAGAATCAGTAAAGAATTGCTTAGGTTCAGAGTATCCTAATAACGTCTCTTAGTAACATTAAATTGTGTTTTCATTTGAGTGACAGGGTTGAAATGATCAATTTGAAAAGTGTTGGAAATTCTAAGCTCAGAATTTCCCTGCTTTTTGTGCTTGTGCTTAAAGTCAAACAGCACTGTCTGGTCAGCAGAATCTGCCTTTACAAAATAGCTTGCATTTGAGAGGAGAACTCAGCACCATTGTTCATTGTAAAATTGGTGTCTCCATCTCTGTCTGTTGTATGCCCAAGTGTCAGGGCTATGAAATAACTCTTGAAAAGAAACTTGAATATTCAGTCTGGGGCAAAAGCCGGCGGAGCCAGGGCAGGGGTTCCACTTGGTTGTACAGACATATGGTGACATCATTATTTTGTTAATTTTATTTTGTACAGAAAAGACCTTAGACAAGATTTTTCAATCATTAGAAAGTCAAGTTTCATTTCTAGGCTAGATTGGTGCCTGGCCCTGTGCACTGCACAGTGTGGGGATGGGGGCAGAGGATGCCAAAATCCTTACTCCACCTTCCTCACCTGCACAGTGACTCTGCTAGCCTGTGCTCACAACCACAGCCTATACACAATCTGAGCAGGAGGACTGCTCCAGGCTATAGCTGACGGCGACACTGGCATCCCCAAATGGGAACGGGCAAACACAAATACTATGAGCACTCGGCATTAGTACTGGCCAACAGAACTTGTAGGGCTAGAGAGTACGCATGACACTCTTTCACAGGGGCTAGTTTTGGTCTCCCCTTCTGTAGTGCTCCAGGTGGCATTGTGCTTGAGTTAGGGCTTGTGAGGCTCAGGCTGCGGGGCTCTAAAACTTCAGTGTAGACTTTTAGGCTCGGGTTGGAGCCTGGTTTCTGGATCCCCATGAGGGGGGATGGTTCCAACTCAAGCCCAGGCCAGCCATGGGTGTTTAAATGCAGTGTACATACCCTGTGAGTTCCTGCTGGGGCAATGCATCTCTGCCCCTTCACCCGTAGGTCTGGCTGTAGAGCCACATTTTAGCTCCATGTGTTTCTTGTTTACAGCCGAGTATTCAACAGTATCTCAGAGGACAGGTAATGGAACAGGGTTCCTTTCACTTCCATGACACCAATTTGAATCTGACATAGACACTATTGATCAAAAGCCAGGGTTTTCTGACAGCTAGTGGATGGGCTGTATAAAATGAGTTGGTCTCAGGCCAGTCCTGGAGGACAGCCCATTTCATAAAATCCACCAGCACAGTTGGCACTCTGATTGGTAGAGCCCTCAGAAACCAAGAACTGAAGGATAATGGGACCCAAACCTGAGTAACAGTCATTCCCTCAGTGTCGTGGTGAGGCACATTGGTTAGGTGTTGTGAGCAAAGAGAGTTTTGTGGTTAAAGATCCTGGGACTCGGGCCATCTGGGTTCTATTCCTGGATCTACCACAGATTTCTTGTGAGATCTTGGGCAAGCCATGTGAGCTCTCTCTGCCTCAGTTCCCCATCTGTAAAACTGGGAATAATGATATTTATCAGGGGGTTGTGGGATTAATCCATTCATAGTTGTGAGGTGCTCAGAAACTACAGTAATAAGTGCCATTAAAAAAAACCCTATCAGTAAATAATCCTTGCACTGTAACTGCTCCTGCTATATTGGGTCTGTGCTTTCAGCGAGGTGCTTAACATCCACTCCTAACAAAAAAATACTCTTCTGCCTCTAGGAGTGTTATTCTGGCATTTTTCATAAGTGATAATTTCATGAAATGTCCCCCCCAAATAATATCCATTAAAATGATTTCCATTTGACTTTGAAGCTATTAGAAGCCAGTACAGTATGATCTAATATGTTGAGGTACTTTATTAGCTGTTAATGCAAGGCAATTAATTTAATGTTAATACAGCAACATAGCAATCTTCAGTTAACATCCTGACAAAAATCATAGGCATTTTCTGGCAGGCACTATGCTGTACCGCTTTAGTTGGCTGGCTAATGTTTGTCAGTGGAAGTGCAAGCAGCAATAAAAAAAATCCTGTTTTTCTTTATTTGTTGTTGAGTTTATCATGTTTAGGCAAGCTGTTTTCTGAACTTTAGGCAAGTGATCAGGTAGGAATAACCTGATTTTCTAAAATCAATAAAAGAAAAGTGCATTCTAGTCATTTGCTCCTCTATGATTCAAATGTGCCCACTTCAAAATAAACAGATCTGCAAAATAAAGGTCATTTTGCTCAGATGCCACATCTGAGAAATACTTGAGGGGAAATAAATGCAAGTATCAGGTTTTTATCAGATCTTTCTGATAATAATAGCCTGATCACTAGGGACAGTCTGTTAGTGTTGGCCCAGTGGGTCAGATAACAATGCAGACTTTCTCTCTCTTCCCTGTGCTGTGACCTAGTCCATCTGCTTCCCTCTGGCCATATGGTATAGAAGTATCTGAGACGGGAGACATTACAGTTTGATGCATCTGAATGTTCTTTGGTTTTACTGAAACTTCACAGAGATGACATTCCTTTGAATGCTTTTTTGAAAGAGATTTTTTTTTGTATTTTAAACAAAGTTAACATCAACAGGGTATCTAACAGTGAATTATGGACCATAAGGAGGCTGGCTGTATAGTACCTGCCTGTCTTTAAATGGCATGAAATCTCATTTTATATTAATGCATGTCTTGGGAAAGAAAACAGATATCATCACATTGAGGATTTTAAAATAGTGTTAGCCTGCTAGTAACCTTATATACATTATATATGATCTGTCTAATCTGAATACCGTCATTATGCGCTACAAAATGAAGGAAATGTATCAACTGGAGGACACAGAACTGTGGGCTTAATGTTCTTCCCCTTCCCCCCGACCATTTGAACTGCTGGGGTGGCACAAAGGAGGCTAGAAAGCCTGTGGATTGCCCCAACTGAAGATTCCCCTGGTATAGGGGAGTCCCAAGGCAGTGTGGCCAGCTCCTATGCCCTCTGTTGTGTTGAGGGGATGTGGCCAGAGTTTGCTCCATTCTGGCCATTCCAAGCTGGTGAACAGTTCCTTGGGGGCCACTGCCAGACAGCATAGCTTAAGCAGTGCCCGGACTTCCCTATTTAATCACCCCAAACATTCTTTTCCTATGTGGTGCACACAGATATATTCTCCACTCAGCGCACATTCAAAACTCCAATTAGTTTAAGAGATTTCAGCCTAGGCATCAATACATAGTGAATATACAATACTTCTCTTCAATTATCCTTTTACTAGGAGGAACAGGTAATTATTAGAGAGGCTTTAACATAACTTATTGTTTACTATCTGTTCATACAGTGTCCAGCATTGTCGGCTCCTATCTTGATGGGGCACCCTAGGCTAGGCACTACTGAAACAAAAATGTTAACTAATATTAATCAGTTCATAAAGAAATAATTATTGGAAAATCAAAGCTGGTATATTTATACAACAGTTAAAATAACAAACCAATTTTTAAAAATGTATGGGTACAAGGGTTTGTTAATATTTCAAAGTCTTTATTGATTTAAAATAATAATGATACAAAACAATGCATTCAGACCCCAAATGTGTGGACAGGCAACAAACCCACCTTACAGAAATTAAATCCAGGACTGCTACATCACTGTGCTCCTGAGCATCATAACTGTACTTCTTTTGCATTTTTATATTCCTCCCGTAGGGAAAACTATAGAATTTTTCATGAATGAAAACAGTTGGGTTCTCTAGAAATGTAATAGGATTCCATTATAATGAATCATGCTCACAGCTTGTTTTTTTCCTTTTTGTTAAGTAAATTAATTCTACAACTCTCACTGGGTACAAATGCTTGACTTTCTACAATATGTAGGGTTTGTTGTTTTTTTTCTATAAACTAGAGGGGCCTGAAAAATCATGAGATCCAGCACATGTGAACTTTTTTAACTTATTGGAACTCAGACACTAACTAACAGATTTTCTTGAAACTGAGAAAATTCAAGCTTTGCTAAGAGATTATGTGCTGAATATTCAGAGCAGATACACTGTTTTTAATACAAGACAAAGAGGTTGAGCTCCTGTTTAAGTGTAAAATCGAACCCAAATTTAACTGTGTTAATACAATGGGTCCATCACATAATGGACCAATGTATTATGAACCAAATCCACTAAGCCCACCAACCTCTTCTGACATGCCTCAGTAGGTGGACTTGGTGAAGAGGGTTCTCCAAGAATTAGATAAACCCCCTTGTTGCAGGGTTTTAGGGAATAAATATAGGTTTCATCAACCCCAATTCCTTTCTGCTCCACCCTTTCTGCCGCTAAGGCCACATTATGTAGGGCAGTGTGAGGATGCCTCACGGTATCTTGGTTCTGTAGGATTATCAATTCCTGCCCACCCCTGTGCAGCAGAACCACACTGTTTCTCTGCATCTAGGGAACAGAGTGACATTTGCGACCTACTGGGCTACATGGAAATTTAGAAATTATTTTTTCATGTAAGAATTGATTATGACACAATGGGAGCTAGTTACCTCATTGTTAAGTTTGACACTGGCTTCCCATTAAAAGCCCAATTCCCAGCCCCCATGAACTTCCCCCCAGAAGAAACCAGTGCCGCTGCAACTGGGCTGGAGAGAGATGTATGGCCACAGGGGAAAGCAGAGTCTTTTATGCACATTAGAAACCTAAAATCCTTATAATGTTCTAGGTGCAAATCTTTGCATGATTAACATTTTCCATCTGGTTCCCTCTCCTTTTTCTTCTGTGTAGAAGTCTCACAAATAGCCACATGCTACCTATGGAGCTGCTGTAAACCACCAGTTTGGAGGATCACTTTGGTCAGAATAATAGGATCATTCAGAGGAAGGGTTCCCAGTTTAAACTTTCAGAGCTCTTGAAAAACCAAACCAAACAAAAAACATCAAACGGGAAATTCACAATACAAATTATTCATTGAAAAGAAGTTAAAGCTGAAAGTGTTTCTACAGAGCAAGCTAACACCCACCAAAAATTAGTTTCTTTCCAAAAGAAATCTGCTCCTTCAAATCTCCTTCCTCCTGCCCCCCAAAAAGAGTTAATTCATTATTTATTTTGTAGGAGTCCCTAGGAGCCCCAGTCATGGGCCAGGACCCCATTGTGCTCAGCATGGTACAAACCCAGAGCGAAAAGATGATCCCTGCTTTGGGGAGTTTACAGTCTAAATAGTAGATGCAGCCGGTTCTTCATCATACAACCTTTCATCAATCACTCTCGCCGCACCCAACTAACATCACCCACCCAGCTTTAACTTTGCCCCCTACAATTTGCAAAAATATGTGTGCATTTCAGAACAACCCAGTTACCAGGAGATTGTATAATCTCTTTTTCAAGGAATCCATTTCCAGTATGCAGTATCACTAACATATACTACATCATTACCTCCTGTGGAAAAACTACATAAATTAGTTGATACAGAATATAATTAATATCGTTAAAATACAAAATTGTAAGATCTGCATACACTCCCAGAAAACTCCAAAGCCATATAATCAATACATTTCAAAATACCAAACACATCAGTCTTTCCAATGCTAATCATAACTATATTCTTCTGCTTTACCAACACATCGCTCAGTGAGAGAACTTGCAGTGCTCTGACATAATTTCATTTACCCAGTACTATATTTCTTTAGAAAACTTTCCAATGCATTTACTAAGCAATATATAAAATTAACAGTGTAAATATCCAATAGCATATTTCCATGACATAGGACCTGCCATACCGAACCTATGGTCCTGCTGACCCGGTGCCCTGTCTCCAGTAATGCCCGGTACCTCATGCTTCAGAGAGAAATTCAAGAAATCCAGCAGTCGGCAGTTATGAAATAACTTGCTCCTAGGAAAAAAATTCTTCCTAACCCCATCAGACAGAGGTTGGCTTATGCCCTAGAGCATGATGATTTATCTCCCTTCCAAACTCTTGCTTTTGAATCCTTACTACTGTAATGCTGAATGTTCTGATTATCCATTGAAATGTCCAAAGACAAAGCAAAAGGAAGGGCAAAGCTAAGGTTGGATGGGCAATGTTATGTCAGGGAGAGTGACAGTGGGTGATGAAGAATTATATGGCAGAAGATGAACTGGCTGGATTCCTCATCTGTCCATTTGAGGCTTTAATTAGTTAGCAATTTGTTTTTTTGAATGTAGATTTTTTTTAATAAAAAGAGTGTATTTATTTATTTATTTATTTATTTTTAAAATGGATTCACGTTCTGAACCTTGACACACTTTTAACAAAGTGTTTTTGTTTGCGAATATATGAAAGAGCCTAAAATCAGTGCAGTGCCAGCCTGTATAATACAAAGAACGAGCCATGGTGCAAGCTTGAACTTCTCAAAGCTGAGTAATGTTAGACTGTTATCTTGTCATTAAGAATTGCTTTGAGTCGCTATCTGTTCACCAACTCTAATTAATGATCATTTAACTGTACTGTCAGCCCTGTTTAAATCTGAGTGTTGCCAGTTGCTTCCTTCAGCTGACCAGCCAATAGGAACTGGGGGAGTCATTCATGCATACCATTGTCCTAGTGGCTCTGGGCCTATAGCCTCCCAGTTTAATAGGGCATTCAGAGCTCATTAGTGAGGAAACACATCAGGAGTGACCGCTCCAGTGCCACACGTTGCAACTAATAGCCTTGCCGAACAGAATCGTTTCTGTTTCTGCTCACTTGTTGTTGAATCCTTTCAATGTCAACAAGTGGTCATGTCGGAAGGAGCCCGCCATTCTACCCAGCAATTTTATCCGTTGCTCTCCTGAGCCAGACTTGTGTCCTCCTCCATTGTTTGACCAACAATGAAGCCTGAGCAATCACAAAGGCTTCACAGCCATTCATCATCAGCTCATGAATTCTCTGGGCAAGGTTACCCGCCAAACTTTTGGGCCATCGTGTTGGCACAATGTGTGAATACCCGTGAAATGCAAATAGTTTCTGTAGTTTACACTTTTGTTTCAAATGCATGGATAGGGGCGGGGGGCAGGAGAGGGAACCCTGACATAGCTCTGGCTAAAAGGAAAGTAAAATTCTGTAGAAGCAGGATATGACACAAGGATAGAGCAACTGGAATGTGAGGTGAAGTGAGGAGTCAATCCATCAGAAAAAAATGACACAGGGATAAGTGTCAGTGAGGGAATGTCTCATCGTGCTTTTGGCTGAGAATTCTCTTATGACTCTCCTGCTGGATGAGGAAGCACAGCTAGCTCCCACATAGCAGGACTCCTGGAGTACAGCGTCCCTTCACTGGATCCTCAGACGCTTTCCCTTATTTCCAGTCCTGGTAATAGTTAACATTTCATTTGCATTGATTGGAAACTTGGCTGGTAAAAGGCATATTCAGAAATCTAGCATTTTTTTTATTGTTTATGTTATGGTAGGACGTAGGGGCCCCATTGCAGTAGACAATGTACAAATATGTATTAGGACAGCCCCTGCCCAAAGGTGCCGAAATAGACAAGAGAGGCACATGGTGGGAGAAGGGGAGTATTAGTAATCCCATTTTCAACACGGGAAATTGAGGCACAGAGATTAAGTGACTTTTCCAAGGTCACATAGTCTGTGGCAAATAGGGTAACCACCTTTGTTGGGTGGAAATAAGGGAAAACCCTATGACAATGCTTTATTGTAAGGGACATTTTAGGGAAACATCATTTCTATTAGCATATCGTGTGTTTTTCTCTCAAGTGTACATTTCTCCTGCTCTCAGATATACAATGCAATGATCATAAGCTTAATTTAAGGTTTAAAATGTTTAGCAGTTTTAATACATTTCAATATATCTTAAAATAAGGGATGGGTGGTTGCCCTAAGGGACAAATCATTGAAATAAAGGATGCTCCCTTAAAATAACAGATGTGGCAGAGCCAAGAATTGACATCAGATCTCTTGTGTCCTAATGCAATATCTTTTCCGCAAGACCCTCCTTCCTCCCCTAGGTGTAAAGTAATTGGATTCAATCCCAGAAGACTTACTTAGTCAGAAATCCTCTTTGATTTATGGGAATTTTGTCTGACTAAGGACTTCAGGATATGGCCCAACAAGAGGGAAATGAGACTTTGATTATTCAGGCACATGGGGAAGTTTCTTCAGATATGTCACCGTCTCTGTATTTTGCTCTCTCAAAACAAGAAATTAAGAATGGACCCAACTTGTTCAGAATAAAGGCAAAGGTGAATTTGCCTGGCACCGAGAGATCCGGTATGTCATATACATAGTCTACATAGAAAAGGTTTGCTGGTATAGTTATATCGGCAAACCTTCTTAGTGTAGACGCAGCTTACATCAGTTCCCTGAACAAAATCAGCAAAAGCACTTTTTGCCAGTTTAACTGATCCAAACTAGGACCGTTGCTGATATTAAAAATGTCACATGCAAAAGTATTGCATCCCGGACCGGCATTACTATACCAGCAAAAGTTTTAGGTGTAGACCAGGTCTAAGTTTTCTTTTTTTCCCCTGTGCTGGTAAGAACTTTATTAGACTATATTTGCAGAGCTAGATTTATGTAATAATTGCAAATCAAGAAAAAAAAATCACAGCACACCAATTCACCACTTATTGGATTGGTTACATCAAGACCTGGCTCTCAGTTACAAGAGATGGATGGTGTGCTGTACAAAGAGTTGCTGTCTTTCATATCGTTGCAACCTGGAATTGGAAGGGAATGGGCCTGATTCTCTCTGCTATTACACCAGTTTTAAAGCTGATGTATCTACTCTGATTTCAGTGTGAGCTTAGCTTCCAGTTTGTTTAGTCATTACTGTGTAAAAGGGTTAGATGAGTCATTGTTGGCAGCGAAATCTTCTTTGACATATGCAAGAATTTTGTTGGCAATCTTTTTTGATGTATGGCAGAATAAATACAAAAGTCTCAGTTACTATAGACCCCAATTCAGCAAAGCACATACTTAAAGCCTTTGTTGAATTAGGAACTTGGGCCCAGATCCTCAAATGCATTTTGGGTCCTAACTACCATTGATATCAATAGAAGTTATCCAAAATACCTTTGAGGAGCTGGGCCTTAGTATATGGGCAAAATCCTGCCCTGACTTAAGTAAATCAGAATAAAATTTGACCTTATGGATCACATTCTGTCCACAGATATCTATCCAGCTCCCATTTACTTCAATGGAAGTAATGAAAACATATCCAGAGGATCCAGGGGCAGAATATGAGTGGTACATGCTGAACCTTAATGCTAACTTTAATGCCAACTTCGACTGGGACAGTTGTTCAAATCCAGAAGTTTTATTTCAGGATCATCTGTAGTGATATGTGAAGAAATCAGTTAGAAAATGATAGAGAATAAAATGGAATGTGACATCTGTAGTTTATTTCTTTTTTTCTGAGGAGCACTGAATAGTTTAGAGACCATCAAGAAAAAGTATAATGTTATGTAAAAGTGCATCTTTTTTTATTTCTGTTGTTAATATTTTGCAGCAATTTTATGAAAGCGTTGATTGGCCGCATGGATTTTAAAGCCTTGGAACTGAAAATGTACAATGCTAGGGTAAGTGAACCTTTCTCTTGTACTTTAAAAATACCCAGGCTTCTAGAGTGAGGAAATCCTACTTTCATTGTTAGGTGGCCACCCGGATTTGCTATAGATCTTTGTAATGGTATTTGAGATCCACGCTGAAGCCCAATCTTGCGAAGATTTAAACATGTGCATAACCTTACCCCCACAAGTAGTCTTCTTGAATTCCATGGGGCTGCTCATTTGGTTAAAGTTAAGCATGTGCTTACTGAATTGGGACCAGGATACTTATTATTTTGTGGGACTGAGCCCAAAGTTACACACATGCATATGGCTTTGTAGATCGGGGACTAATTGAAGGCAAATCAGACGTAACTCAGTGGGTATAATAACTCTGCAGAATGTGTGTGTTCCTAGCTTGTTATTTTGAAAGTTTACTTGTGTTTCGTAGCTTTAAAGCACATCTAGATATAGAGTATTTGGCCAAATATGGAAAATGATGGAAAGCCCATCACTTCAATAGTTTTAAACAAGACTCGAAAAAAAGCATTGGAAGATATCCTCTGGGGAAGAATCCTGCAGAATGATGTGTTAAACAGCCAAGTGAATCTTATCTATTTCTTAGTCTTATAAGCCCTCATTGTTGTAGTAGCTGAACATCTCACAGTCATTAACATACTTCTTTCAACAGCCCAGTGCTATTATACCCATTTTACAGATGGGGAACTGAGGCACAGAAACAGACTAAGTGATTTGTCCAAGGTCACACAGGTAGCAGGGAATTGAATCCATGTCTCCTGAGTCCCAGGCTAGTGCCCTAACCACTAGAGCCCTAACCACTGTAAGTCCTAAATCCTATAATTTTAATGTATCTTATATACAAAAAACTACATTAAAAAGATGTTAAGGATGCAAAGTCAAGCACTGAAACATTAAGAAATGTCAGAATTGAGGTCCCCAAACCCCTAGGCTTGACAGCCCAATCTGCAATGTCCACACTGCTATTTTTAGTGTGCTAGCTCAAACACTAATAGCACATGTTTGTCTACCCAGGCCAGGAGGCATATCGTGATTGGCCAGAGGCACCAACAACGCAAGATGCCTTCTGAGGCTATGTCTACACTACCGCCAGATTGACGCTCTGGCGATTGATGCACCGGAGTTTGATTTAGCAGGTCTAATGAAGACCTGCCAAATTGATTGCAGATTGCTCTCCGGTCAACCCTGGTACTCCATCCCGAATGAGAAGAGTAAGATAAATCAAAGGGAGACGTGCTCCCGTTGATGCAGCCCGGTGTAGATACTGCAGTAAGTCAACCTAAGCTACATCAATTCCAGCTATGTTATTCACATAGCTGGAGCTGTGTAATTTAGGTTGACTTACCGCAGTAGTGTAGACATAGCCTGAGTGGCAGCCAGACTGTATGAGCCCTGAAACAAAAGGATGGCTGGCTGAAAAAAGGACTTATTTGCTCGCCACACAAGAGCCAGCTCGGTTCAAATCCTGAGTATACTCCTCAAAACAGGGGGAAGTGTCTATGGCTGTGGAGCTTTTGTGGCCCACAGATATGGAGCTCATTTTGCCTGCCTCGCCTTCTAAGGATCTGATTCTGTTTTCATTCATGTAAGTGTAACTCAGGACTAACTCCAACTACATTGATGGAATTGTCTCAGTGAAAAGCCAGCAGAAATGAGAGGAGAAATCAGACCCTACGCTTCTGCTGGGATATTTTGTTGCCTGGCATTAATTGTCTCATTTTTAGGGCAAGTAAACCTAAAGAATAGCCCACCCTTGTTGATCACTCTACCATTAAACTAACAGCATATGTTTTTTGTCTTGGGATCATCTAACATCTTACAAAGGAAGTTATGCTGGGCAGTTACTAGGCAGCTTTTGTATGCTTTGGGGATGGGGAGAGATGGTATTTTAATAGATTTCCTTGGGGATCTCTTAGAAGGGTAATTTAATTGTTTAAATTAAATTTTGGGCCCCTGTCACAAATCATTACCTTGTCTTTTATCCATCTATCCCCTTGTTCAAACTAGTAGCACATGAACACTGACCTATTTTAGCTTGAATCCCTTCATAGGTTTTTAACTCATAACCCTCACTAATAATGGGTAAATGACCCATCAGTGGTTTAAAAATCATGAAAAAAACCAGCTTTTTTTCTCTAGTTACAAACATTATTTTCAACCAATATGGCAAAACTCATTCATTTGGATTAAAAAGACACAAAATAATGTCTGTGTTGTTTGAAATGTGGGCAGAAAAATTAACATGTAATTTGGTTTTTTTCCCCAAATATTCATATTCTGATTACTTTCAAACTCAGTCTGGGTGAATTAACAATGTTTAGTTCACAGTCATCTCAGTCTGTGTAGATGTATTTTTCTCCATCATTTTAGAATTTTAAACACTCGTTTTAAAATTCTTTAAAACCTTAATTTGAAGAATTGTGCAGCAGCCCTTTGATCAAAGAAGGGAGGTAAAAGGACCTCCTCTCAGCTCAGCTCCTGGTATTTTCTCCCCTCTCCCGCTGTGCATACTACATACTCCCACTCCCCAAGCTGATCCCCACAACTTCTCGCCAGAGTGCTGCTGCACAGTAATCCAGTTAGATGACACTTCTCTTATTCAGTTCCACCTGCCTATCTCTCTACTCTGATTCACCATCCCTACTAGGCACCCTCTTTTCCCCAGTGGCTTCTCTACACCCCTACACCTTTGCTCTTGTCTATCAGTCGGTTTATACAGGCTTTCCGAAGTCCTGCACAAAGGAGCTAATATCTGCCTTAAGGCAGCAGATGAGCATTCCCCTATAAGTGGGGAATCCTGAGCTGACGTAGGGTGGGCTAAGAGAGAAGAAAGATATGTGAAGGAAGGGTCAGAACTTAATGTCCTTGATGATCCCGGTTAGTGGAGTGGCTCCTTGAGGGCTGTTCTCCAATGGCACAAGTTACAGCAGCCCAGAAGCTGCCTAACATGATCCACAAGTTGATTCAGCCTCTGATCAGGATGACGACTGGGGATAGAAATATGGGTGCAAAGCCTCCTATTTGTTATTGCTCAAAGTGAGGACTCAAGTGTCTGATTTGCGTACCCAGGCAGTAACACACTTGATATTAGTGGACACTTGAAAAGTTTGACCAAAAGGATTATGATTATTTGTGAGTAGGATTTCTAAATGTGCTCAGCACTGGCGTAACCCTATCCCCACTGAAGTAACTCGGAATGCTTTTGAAAATCCCACCCCATTTTATGGTAGATCTCAAAGTCTCCTATCAGACTTGGGGCTACATTTGTGCTAGGCCACTGTAAGCAGAGATAAAGGAGTGGGAAACAGGATAAAACATACAAACAAATTGATCTGGATGATGCTATTGAGCACATATCATTAGTTCCATCTTTTTGTTGTTTATTCATACATTTGTAATGGTGTTGCGATCTATTTTTGTATTGCCACTCCCACTAAAACATACTTAAAAACTGAGTTCTGTTAAACTGAGGACCCCCCACCCCACCTCCATTGGAATATACAGTCACAGAAAATAAAGTTACAGCAACAATTCATAGATTAATAATTACAGCACTTTGGGGCCTGATCCCTCTGTGTTCTACCTCTCTGTATACAGTAGCTGTCTTCTTATAATGGCAGCCATCACATTTGTATCTGTGTTCCCAAGGCAAAGGGAGTTTTGCTGTTGACATCAGAGGGAGGAGAATCAGGCCCGTTGTTCATAAAATCATATATTTGGTAGCTGAGACCCATTAAATGACAATCTTAGAAATTTCTTTAATTGAAAATTTAAATTAAAAAAATGTTTACTGGCCTTTCTAATGCTTCATCACAAGAAATGCTTTGAATAAAAAATGCTATTTGGGAGCAAACCAAAACAAACCAAATTCTGCTTTGTTGATTGTTCCACCTCCCACAGTGCCAAGGGCAGTTACTGACATAGCATCTATCTCAGGTTCAACGCCTAAATGCCCTTATAACAACATTATTTTATGTTCTGGTATTTGACAAACTAATAGAAAGTCGTAATGTAAAGACGTTTGAAACAGTGAAAAAATACTTTATCTTCTTCCTTCAGGATTGTCTGCTAATATTAGCAGAAGCAATTGCACATTGTTCTGTTTTATTAGGCAACAGGACAAAATTCTTTCTATCTATCTATCTATCTATCTATCTATCTATCTATCTATCTATCTATCTATCTATCTATCTATCTATCTATCGTTTTAAAGTGAAAACTTCTAATTTAAAATGTAAAGTATAGAGGATCCTTCCAAGTCCTTCAAACTTTTGCTTATGTGAGTAAGGATTTGCAGGATTAGGCTTTTGTTATTGAAGATCAATATGAAAAATGCTTTCATTAATTTTAAAAGAGAAGCCAGGAGAATATGGCACTTCAGTAGGAAAAGCTGTGGACTTGGTCAAATGTTGGAATTAAGAGGAATGTTCCTTTAAAAATATTAGAGTATTATTTTGTACTTCAGGGCTGTCTTTCTTGCTGTATATAACACAATCCTGATTGCTAGATGAATAATGATGTGAGGGTTTTGTTTTGTTCTTTTTTGATCTTAAAACAGGAGTGCTTTCTTTTTAATAAAGAGCTTGTAGTTTGCCTCTCTATTTTCTTCCTCAAATCCAGTGAAATAGTATCTGTTTCCTCCTATTGCTGTCCAAAATACCATAATACCAAATGGCATTAGGCATAGGAAATCAGAGAGGATTTTCTATCACCCTTATGGAAGTGTTTGTTCTTGTATCTTTTCTTAAAAATACCCTACCAACTTCACAGAATAGTAAACCTGAGACACAGATTCAAGAGCCAGACAGTTGAATGAACAGGGTATTTTTGACAGGTGCGGCAGCCTGCCTATAGTTGGCATATAATCATTACCATTTTAATAAGGCTCTAATAGGGGGGCTGATAATTCAATGGGGTGTGAAGATCTTAATTCAACTCCCAATCCCACATGAATGTGCTAGAATTTGTGTGCTTTGTTTATCTCTTTTGTACCCCTGAATGCCAATAATTACTGGCTATAGATTCAAAAATTCTTAGAACTGGAAGCTAAATGAGCTCTCCTAATACTGCGCAAGAATGTCAATACTCATAAATAAAAAAGGAAACAAGTGTGTTTTTTTATTTTTTTTTGTATTATCCTTGTGGCACTGCAAAGGTTCTGCTTCTTAAGTGGTTTGGCTTGTAGCATGAATAATGCCATTGCTGTTTCTAAAAACATAGAACTCTCTCTTTTTTGTCTCATAAGAAAGTTATATATGTTGTGAGGATAGTTTTTGAAAAACTAGTGTTTTCTAATGGGTTTTTTGTTTGTTTTTTGTTTTTGTTTTTGACATATTCCAGATGTGTGTCTCTCTCCATTCTGTGCTAACTTAGCAATTGTTCACAGTGTATCTGGCATCTGCAACCTACTAACTATGCAAAGACAAAATGTATCTAGCAAACTATTGAAAAGATAAGGTACAGTCAAGGCGTATGATAAAACATATCAAATCTAGGAAATGATGCAGAACTGTATTTTTATAGGAGATTTTAGTGCCCAGACATTAAGTTCAATAGATTTATTCCATTCAGATGATTCACAGATTCCAAGGCCAGAAGGAACCATTGTGATCATCTAGTCTGACCTCCTATATAGGCCATAGAACTTCCCCAAAGTAATTCCTAGAGCAGATCCTTTATAAAAACATCCAGTCTTGATTTTAAAATGTAAAGTGATGGAGAATGTACAGTGACCCTTGCCTTGGTAAATTTTTCCAGTAGTTAATTACTCTTACCATTAAAAACTTACTCATTAGTTACACTCTTGCTTCAACTTCCAGTTGTACATTTCTCTGCTAGATTAAAGAGCCTGTTATTAAATATTTGTTCCTCATGTGGACTTATAGACTGTGATCAAGTCACCCCCTTAACTTTCTCTTTGTTAAGATAAATAGACTCATCGAGTCTAGCACTACAAGGCATATTTTCTAATCCATTAATCATTCTCCTGGCTCTTCTCTGAATCCTCTCCAATTCATCAACATCCTTCTTGAATTGTGGGCACCAGAACAGGACACAATATTCCAACAGCAGTTGTACCAGTGCCAACTATAGAGATAAAACAACCCCTCTACTTCTACTTAAGATTCCCCTGTTCATACATCCCAGGACCGCATTATCTCTTTTGGCCACCGTGTCATATTGAGAGCTCATGTTCAATTGACTGTCCACCATGACCCCCAAATCTTTTTCAGAGTCACTGCTTCTCAGGATAGAGCCCCCTATCCTGTAAGTATGTCCTACATTCTTTGTTCCTGTGTATGTATGCATTTACATTTAGCCTATTAAACACATATTGTTTGTTTGTGCCACGTTTAACAAGCAATCCCGATTGCTCTGAACTAGTGACCTGTCATCTTCAGTATTTACCACTTCCCAATTTTTGTGTCACCTGCAAAGGGATGATTTTATGTTTTCTTCTAGGCCATTAATAAAAATGTTGGAGGGCCAAAAAACAACCTCTGCGGGACTCCACTGGAAACAAAGCCAACTGATAATGTTATCCAGTTTGCAGTTACATTATGAGACCTATCAGTTAGCCAGTTTTTAATTAATTGAATGTGTTCCATGTTTATTTTATATTATTCTATATTTTTAATCAAAATGTCATGCGGTGCCAAGTCAAACGCCTTACATAAATCTAAATATATAACATTAACTGTATTACCTTTATCTACCAAATGTGTAATCTCATAAAAACATATCGAGTTAGTTTGACAGGATCTGTTTTCTTTAAACCCCTGCTGATTTTCATTAATTACATTACCATTCTTATGATGCCCGTATCAGCTGCTCTATTATCTTCCCTGGGATTGATGTCAGGCTGACAGGCCTGTAATTACATGGATCATCCCATTTGCCCTTTTAAAAATTGACACAACATTAGCTTTCTCCCAGTTTTCTGGAACTTCCCCAGTGTTCCAACACTTATTGAAAATCAACATTAAGTGGCCACTTCACACAGTGCAAGTTTTATCAAAATGAAGTTTGAGGTTGGGAGTTGAAGGCACTCAGTACTTCTAGGAGTTGCTCAGCACCTTACAGGATCACACCCTATCACCCCAAAGCTGATAAACTTAAGTCCATCCCTATTCGTGACAGTACTTAACCATAAGCATTGAGTATCCCATTGAATTAAAAGGATATTAAGACAGTCCTTAAACATTTTTCTGGATGAAGCCTAGAGCAACTGAGTCCTAAATGTATATATCATTTGTATATATTGTAATATAGTGCTATGTGGGAGGGGATTGGAAGTGAAGGGAAAAGATCCCTGCACAACCTTCCTGCATCCAGAACCAGCATTTACCACCCAGCAATCCTCAGCCAAACCAGTCAAGGACTCTTGCCATGTCCTCAATCCTACAAGTCTTTTTGGCCATATATTGCATGGTATCTTCATGATAAACAAATAAAAAGATAAACAAATGCACTTTATACATTATAGGAACAGGAAATAACTGGAGTGGATGAACTGCTTCAGGAAAACCAGCCCAGACCTTTGCCCCAAACTGAAATGAAACTTTTTTTGGACATTTGGAACTCTGGTTTAGCTTTCTCTCTTTGGGTTATTGTTTTGTTTTGTTTTTCATTAGAATTTATTGCACCTTTGCACTTTCTGGTTTCAGCTGCATCCAGAAGTGGAACCATTGAAATATCATTGAAAAGGCTATTCACAGTATTTCAACCCAGCTATCTGGCCAGGACAAAGAAGTGAGAGAGATGTCTCAAGAAACCCTGTTCTAGTGAGGTTTCTCTAGAGATTAAAGAGACCCAGCACATTGTAGTTGGGATAAATGCAAGACTCTTTATTTCCTGTCCACCAGAGGTGGCTCTAGACATTTCGCCGCCCCAAGCAGGATGGCACGCCGCAGGGGACACTCTGCCGGTCACTGGGAGGGCGGCAGGTGGCTCCGGTGGACCTCCCGCAGGCATGCCTGCGGAGGGTCCGCTGGTCCCGCCTGCCACCCTCCCGGCGACCGGAAGAGTGCCCCCTACGGCATGCCGCCCCAAGCACGTGCTTGGCATGCTGGGACCTGAAGCCACCCCTGCTGTTCACATAGACTTTTACCTCCTTTCTCTGGGCACCCTTGTGGCGAGGGCTGACCTTACCATGAGGCAAACTGAGGCAACTGTCTCAGGTGCCAGATTGTGTGTGGGGGTAGGGGGGCACTAGGACCCAGAGTGTAGAAAACTGTGTCTGCTGCTGGTGCATATGTATTCTCCCTGCTCTAGATGCACAGAGATGGTGGAGTGCTGAGCTGGAGGAAGGAGGGGACAAGAGACATAACAGGCAGAGAGGAGAAAAGGTGAGAGGGAACAACAGAAAGCAGCCGGAGTTGCAGGGAGAGAGATGAGGAGGAACCTTTTATAGATTTATAGATTCTAGGACTGGAAGGGACCTCGAGAGGTCATCAAGTCCAGTCCCCTGCCCTTATGTACCTCTCTAGTACCCCCAGGAGACTGCACTGATTAACACCGGCTTCTCAGGGAGTTTCCTGCTGCTTCCCTGAACCCACTTGAGGAAAACAGGTAGTCAACTGAAGTAGTAGGAGCCAGCTAGGCCCTTAAGACACTGATATGTTCCCTCACTTAGGCCCTGCTACCAGTCTGCTTATTTGTTCCCTTCAATTGAGTGTCGAGAGCCACTATAGCTGGCACAGAACAGCAGTCATGAGTGAAAGAAGAAAATGCCCCTCTGGGGCAGCATTCAGAAAAAGAAAGCAAGCAAAGGAAGCATTTCTATCTAAGCAGGAAGGAACTCTCCTGAGATACATAGACACAAATATTCACAATGAGCCTTCTGGCCCCAGTGAGGATGTGAGTGGTGAGGAGATGCCTGATCTCCCATTTAGTCAGAGTTCAGGTGACCTGGCAGCTACTGCAGCATCCATATCTCCATCTCAGATGGATGTAACCATGCGCATTCCTGAAGAAAAGTGTAGATCAGAGAAGAGTGTGGTGGAGGCACAAGAAACAGCTGCTGCTGAGTTTAGTTCCTTAAGTCTAGATCAGTGGTTCCCAAACTTTAACAACCTATGAACCCTTTTCACTAAAATGTCAAATCTCGCAAACCCCTTCCTAAAAATAAATCTAAGGATTTTCTCCTTTACCTGAGTATAAATTATAAAAGCAGTGATCTTGGAAATATAAAATTTGTTTTTATGACTTGCTTATTATACACTATTTATTATTAATCATTACAGTATTTTTATTACATTGTGAAAACAACAACACTCTTCGAAGATCTCACTTTCGTAACTTGTATCACTTTGAATAAGCTTGTTACAAGACAAGACTCCTATGTTTCATCAAGGAGTATCAGATGTGAAAGAGCATAGAGGTATTTAAGAAGCCAACTCAGGCCTGGTCTACACTACGCGTTTAAACCAATTTTAGCAGAGTTAAACCGATTTAATGCCACACCCGTCCACACTACGAGGCCCTTTATATCGATATAAAGGGCTCTTTACATCGGTTTCTGTACTCTTCCCCGACGAGAGGAGTAGCGCTAATGTGCATCGCCCATACACCTGAAAGCTGTAACCCACTTTCACTGCCAACCATGCTGCGCCCCTCGTCCATTGCTAGAGTCCACAGAGCTGATATAGCATAAGATCGACTTGAGAGAAATTAACTTTAGCATCACATGTCACAATCCCAGCTCCCGAGCCGATTACCAAGGCTCAGTGGAGAAGTACCATCAGATAGTACTCCTTAGAAGATGCCAATCCAGAGCCTCATGACAATCCCTCTTTCCTCTTTTGACCCTCTGAGACCTTCAAACCTAATGAACTCGTTAATACAGTCAGAGGGCAGGCATTTTGACCGCATCAACAAGGAGGACCTCGATGGTTAAACCTTCCGAGGTAAATGGCTTAAGGGAAAGCTTAAATAATTTTCTAGGCTCCACGATCAAGAAAGAACACGTAATTGGGAGACCGATTCTCAAATAGAGCCCGGTCCACCCTGCGAGAAAAATGAGGTTGGAGGATTAAACCGGGATCAAGGCGAAACTCGCGAGAGGAAGTTAGCTCAGTGGAGTGCTGTGGAACTAAACACGAAGGGTATAGAGATTAAAGGAAATAAAGACTCGCTACTGAAATATAATACAAGGACCTGACTCCATCTGAAACCCTAGGAGAAACTGACTGCTAAACAAAGGTTCTCACAGCCGCAACTTAGGGATCATACCAGGCTATAGTTTGAGAATACAACTAGAGAAGTAGAAGCGCCAAAAAGAGTAAATAGCCCTGTTCATCCAAAGGACATCCAAGGTGTACCCCAACTGCAGTGCAACAAACACAATCCAAACAGCAGCAGAGCCACCACAGCAGAAACTGAAACAGTAAACTGGAAGAAGATATGGGAGAAAGAGAAGACTCATAAACAACACCAAGTTCAAAGTGGCTGCAGGACCTGAGAATAGACAACATGGCCCTTTAAATAGCCCCCTGAGCCCTGGGGCAGTGAGGGGGGTATTTAAAAGTCCTGGGGCTCCAGCTGCCTCTGCCACCCCGGTCCTTCAAATAGCCGCCGGAGCCCCGCCTCCCTCTTGCATTCCCCAGCGCTCCCGCGGCTATTTAAAAGGTCCCCGGAGTAGAAAGGGGTTTGGGGGCTACTTAAAGGGCTGGGGTTCCAGCTGCCTCTGCTGCACCCATGACCTGCCCTCACCAGTCCGGCCCCCCTGCCTGCAGCCAGCTCTGCACCCCGTGTCCACAGCCACCTCTGCCAAACACCCTTGTCCTGTCTCCAGCAACCCCTGCCACACACCCCTGCAGCCTGCCCAAGCCAGCCAGCCCCCCACACACTGCTGCCCGCACCAGCTCTGCACACTCTGCCCAGCCCGCACCCCCTGCCCTGTTTCCAGTCAACCCTGCTGCACCCACTGCCTGAAGCCAGCCCGCCCCACCCTCTTGTCTCCAACCACCCCACATCCCTTTGACCTGCCTGCAGCCAACCCTACCTCCAGTCATCCCCTGCTGCCTTCAGCCAGCCCCATGTCCACTGCTGCCTGCAGTTTCCAGGGCATTAACCCTGCAGGGAGCAGCTGGAACCAACACATGTGCACACCCCAGGGAGTGGCGGGGACCCACACATGTGAAAACAGCAGTCATTAATAACCAAAAAGCAACATCATATATGATGCAATGTATATAATTTTAATTATTCATATAGTTATGGAAAGTAAAATAATACATGAAAGAAATGAGAGGCTTTTTTTTTCCACTCCCCTGCCAATCTGTGCTTCTCTTGGTAGTCAATTCCTTTCTCTTGGCAGCCTTCTCCTTTATCTTGGCAGCCTGTTCCTTTTCATGGTTTCCTTATCCCTCCAGTCTTGCAACTTTTTTATTTTCTGTGGAATACAGATTCATAACTGCTTTCACCATCTCTTCTTCTTCCTTGGTTTTTTCTTTAAGCTTGCAGTCTTTCAGAAGTCTGCACTGATGGAGCAGTATTCAGGTCACTTTAAAAAAAAAAAAAAAAAAACACAGAGAGATAAAACTGTTAATACAGAGCCTGCATTGTTTTTTAAGAGTTTTGTAGCATCATTTACACATTTGAGCATAAGCACAGAGAGGCCGCAGCTGCAGATAGAGATGGCGAGTTTCCCCACACGCGGCTCACAGTGGAAGAGGGGGCTGCCACGGCTCACCTGGGAAGGGGGTGGGGTTGCTTCACTGTGGAAGCCATGGGGTTCTGTGACTTGTGGAAAGCAAAGAGCAGCTACAGGGAAATACACTGAACCGTACACCCACATCTGCCACAGCAACTACTCTCAGAGCCATCTTGCACACGCAGCTCACCTGGGAAGGGGTGGGGTGGGGGTTGCTTCACTCTGGAAGCCATGGGTTTCTGTGGCTTGTGGAAAGCAAGAGCAGCTACAGGGAAATCAATGGGCTATTCCGCATCTAGGCATGCTTGCAGGCAGCCATAGCCCCCTGCTCCAAAACATTGCATCCTTACAATAAAGCTTTCTTACCAGGAACAGGCTCCTCTGCTGGTTCCTCACTACAAGTCCAGCAGCTGCGACTGGCTAGCTTCTTCCTGGCTGGAAAATAGCTCCTGCTTGCATGACTCCTGGGAGTCTCCAAACACCTCAGTAGCCTCCCTCTCGGTTCCCTCTACAACCTCCCCCTCCTCCTCTCAGGCTCTGAGCCCAGGGCAGTGGAGTGCAAAGCGATGAACCAGAGAGGTTGAAAAAGGATCTTCCCAGCTACCAGCAATGCAGCTGCGTGGGGGAAGTAGGTGATCACTAGCAGCATCTTGCTCAAAACCATGAGGTAGGAGTAGAGGATGCCCGATGCACCGAGCTGAGATGCCGTGTCCCCTGGGGAGGAGTCGGCAGCAAAAGAGTGGCTGGGGGTGTCGATGCTTTGACAGGTTTCTCCTTGAGAGTGGAGGTTCAAGCAGATGAGGGGATAGACTAGTATGAGCGACTTAGGATGAAATGCTGAGAGTGTATGTACGAACATCGCCGCAAGGTCCGGACGCACAGCAAACCGTTAAAGAGCTCCACTTACGAAATCCAGACACACCGACGGTGGATGTACGGTTGGCCGTACCTGCATCTGTGTGTGGGAGTCCGGACATCACACCCCAGCACCCAATCAGACACTTTGGGAAGTATGTATCGGTACATACAATTAGCTGCCGGACACCCAGCTTCCCGCTCTAGTAGCCGATTATCAAGTTGCCTAACTGTAAAGGTGGTTAGCCTAGTTCCATATGGAGTGAAGAGAGTACTATCATACTGTCGCGTCGTAAAAGGGTATCTTTCCACATACCTTATCACCTCCTACAGTAGCGACCTTCCCTCATCGCAGCTGCATCATTTACAACATCTGCAAGGCCAATCAATATAAGGCCGAATACACCCGGATCGGCACGCGCTCCAGATAGCCCGGCCAGGCATGGACAAAGACTAGACAGCGGGAGATGAAGAATCGTTTACGAGTAAATATAAAGTGTACACGTACACACCAATGAAAAGGAGAGGGAGTCAACACATCAGAGGATAGGATAGGATTGTAGCCAAAGTACCATTAGAGAGAAAGATGCCCAATAGTAGAATTGTAAGCACCCACTGGCAATAGATATGTCGGCGCTTGAGTAGACAGGAGAAGACCAGCGTTGGCGAGAGGAATGACAGAATAACGCTAGAGACGAGAATTCTCTGCTTGTTGATCAGCACACTGAGAGGCCTACTCCCAATGCCGAGAAGTGAAGATTCAGAGCTTCTTGTTCTTTGTTTCTGGTGGATACTACTCAGGAAGAAGCAGCGCAGTAGCAGAGCAGCCGTGCAGCCCCTGTATAACCTCCCTGCAGACCCTGCACGAGGAACACAGCGACACAAACTAGCATGTCAGACGGCTCAACTGGGCAGAGCGAGAGACGAGGTCAAAACACAACAGTGGAGCGGAAAATGGTCTCACGCAAGCACATGCCGCCTACTCCTCGCACTACTTCCCCATGGAACAGGCTAAGGAAACAAAGGCTCTAATAACCGGCTCACCATAGACTTGTAATGGCCTTTCGCGATCCAGCCCCCACGAACACAAGGACGAACAGCGAGAGAGATATATAGGCATTTGACGTCAAATTCTCAAGCGTTATTTGTGTACATAAGTTTCCTTTGTGATATATAATGAGAGAACTAGCGATGAAACAGAGCACAAAGGGTGGAGAAGGCGCGTAGGTTGACTTAAATTACAGTGAGAAAGTAGCTAAATGGAATGAGAAAGAACACGTGAGTAAAATCCTGGTGCTTCAACCATGATTCCATAAATTACCTATATTAATGGTGGTCCCAATAGAAATTGAATTTAATACACACCACAAGACCACTGTGATTTACTACTCGTGTCGTTCTCATACCCTAGTAATCAACCTAAGTCGCGGGAGAAGGGAGTGGTTGCATTACACTGAATACGTCCCTAGTTGATAGGCTTGGCCCGAGCTGAGGAGTGCGAATGAGCAAGAGACGGAGAAGGACGATATACACAGAGGTCAAGCAACCTGCCTATATGTGTCCTACGCGGGACACCTATAGCATGGAGAAACTCGTGTTCTACGGAAGGTCACGGTATACGGTGCTAGAATGTCGATTATGACGCCATGCACACACGGTGTGTGCTCTTCAAGCAGCCCTTGGTCGTGGGCGGCTCGCGTGGCTGTGAGCTCGACGATGCGAGAAAGCGGCACCAGGTGATAATGCCTCATGCCCCCCAGCCATGAATTCTCCCCTTAGTCTTGTGGGAAACATCTACAAAGCATTGTGGATGGCACACAGCAAGCAGAAAAGCAAGCGGGACATTGGTTGGGCTGAGGTCTGAGCGATTGTAATGATCGCACAGTACCCGAACCCTTTAAAAACGGCCCAAACGCACGCGAGGTAGTCGCCTACCATCTCGCCTGGACCGATGCCTCCAACTTGCTCAGCCCTGTAGTTGAACAGCTCCTGACCACTGGCCGGGGCTCAGATTATGCTCATGAGAGCCAATCTGTCTCATAGGCGTGGGAGCGATGAGTCCCCACTATCAGATACGAAGGTGGAGGGAGGCGGCATTTCACACACTCTCTTCTCCAACTGGCTTTGAGGGTGAGAAGAGTAATTCCCTTACGTCTGTGAGACCTGATTCTTAAACTAGACACGTATGCTATCCCTGGGATAGGAGCAGGACCATCCTCCGAAGGCTTCGCGAGTGTCCATGGAACCCTTCCTGGCACAAGGTGAAGCGTCGACCGTCGAAGGCTGTAAGACTGGAGATGAAACCTGGTCCCTCCTAGTGTGGTCACTCAGGCTGTGGCCACAGGTCATTCAACATGAGAAAAGTCGCAAGAACTCCTTCTCAGTGGTTTCTAACTACTGGGTGCGAGGAGGCCCCCCGGTGATTCGAGACAGGGCCAAGATAGGGATAAACTAGGCGATGCCCATCTTGTGCCCTTGGACAACTGACGAGTCTGAGTGAAGAGACACCACTGGTGCGCTTAAAGTCAATCAACGAATCTCCCATAGCTACACCCATAGCTGAGCGCGTTTCCCCTGGAGCTAGCAGGTGCATTACAACCTTCTATTAGCGTTAGGCGACGACAGACCTATGAGACGTTCGCCTTTTCGTCGGGAGCTGGCATCAACATTTCGGGCCCCAGGCCCCCACAGTGACAGCTTGTACCATCACTCCACACCTGAGGCTTCCGCGACTCTCAGAGAGCACCCGAGGTGGGACTGTCTGAGCGGTTGCATGGGGTCACCTGGGGCAGCTTTCGACACGGCTCACTCGGGTCTCCAGACCGACTCGCCTACTCACGTCACTGTGAAGCAGGGGCCCAGGGGTCCTCATCGATCTTCCTAAATATGGGGCTGCGCCTCAACAAGGAGGCACAGGGAAACCAGTTAGGTGCCCCAACCACTAGTCACCATCCTAGTGCATAGCGGGCAGCCAGAGCTAAAGGTGCAAAGGGTCCTAACGAAACGATGCTCTTTGGACTGGGCATGCGACTAGAAGTTTCGCAGAGCCCACTGCAGAAATCGGGGTCCAACTAAAACACTGCATGTCCGTTAAATCGACCAATGCGGTCCCCACACGTCACTCGTTGCGGTCGATTGTCGCGCGCAGTAGCCAAAAAATGTCGGACGTGTTTTAATTGTGCGTAGGAAGTAGTGGCGCACCTTCCGCTATTTGAGGCCAGCAATAAGTGCTTTTTCACACAAAACGCTCGCTGTGAGGGGTGAACCAGCCGAGTTGATAGGAAGAAATCTTACTTGCCCTATCCAGCGCTGCTTCAACGCTGTCGTTCGCCGCTCAGCTATATCACCCTGCCTCCTCTACTCCTTATCCGCCCTTCTACTGCACGTTCTTTTGTTCAAGCATCAAATGTCAGAGACATGGGAAAGCACGAGAGTACAGCGAGGAGTGGTTCGAACGAACGTGGCAGTGGATAACCGTTTGGGATCTTCAGGGCTCATGATCTGCTATGGCGATTGGCGTGTGCTCAGCAATGCCTCCGCGAAACAAGGCGCCAAAGGGGTGCATGCTCGACGTCCAAAGGGAGGGTGAGGAGACGCTGACCAGCACATCCTGCGGCCTTGGGCATGTCTTCTATGCCCCATCAGGCAATCGTTGCCTCTCTTAGACACGGGAAGTCTAATCTATGTGGAGTGATGTCGGAGGTAAACAGATAGCCCCACACTAGTTGTCTAATGAATTTCAGCAGGATCAACTCCAAAGGCTGTTCTGGAATATATGTGCACAAATCAAGATGACCACCGCGGTCTTTCCAGAATGCTTTTGTTGCTCTGCAATACTTTTTGGACACTTCCTGTAAAAGTTTGCCAGTGGAGAACGCAGCTTCTCTATACGCTGAAGTATAATAAAAAAACATCTATGCTCCCACATTGACACAAGAGAGACTGGTCGGCTTTTGCACCATCTCAATAGAGCCATGAACTGACCCAGACTGGTGATCTTCAGGAACAAGTTCAAAGTCTTGCAACCAAGAAGGCACAGAAAGCAGCGACTGATTATTCAAACAGACAAAAATAGTTAACAATTGCTGTCAATCATAGAAAGTTACGTGTTACTTAAAATTTTGACAAAGGCATTTTAAAGTTTGTTATTGTTCTCCTTTATGGGGTAGGTAGGCAGAGCCATTACCATTAGATGAGCAGAATAGAAGAAGGCAAATGGAAGACCTTACCAAAGTTTTGGCCCAAGCGAGATGCATGAGGGCATCATTTGAGCTCTCTGCTCAGGTGCCAAAAATGCTGTGGGCTGGCCCTGCTTGTGGCGCTCTAAAACACTTGCAATAAGATCCAATCCCCTCTTCTGAAAAAGGAAGGGGGGGGTGAATCAACTTTATTCAAACTTGCACATTAACAATAGCATACCACAGGAATGAAATATCAATCACAAACAAGAACAAATAGCCTGTGAAGGACAGGGGGGCTGCTTTAATTTCAGCCTGGTAAGGTGTGTATTATGGTCCCCATTTAGACATTTGGCTGTTTAGTCCTCTGACTTCTTGATCTCTTCAGATCTTACTGTAAGCCTCCAGGAATGCAGGAGGCTGTCTTCTTCTTGCTGGATATCTCCTTGCAGGGAGAGGATCTGAGGACATGCTGCGAGTTCTATGTGGGCAGGTGGGGTGTTGTTTCACAGGTTCATGTCTTAGCGGTAGTAATCAGGGTGTATTGGGACTCAATTTTCTTTCCATCAATGGCTCTGCAGGGCTGAATCCATTTCCAAAAGGTGTTACTGGTATGCCATAGGGGGGGAGAGGATCTGAAGGATTTAGAAAGAAGTTGTTTATGTGTCTTCATTGAACAATCTGCTTCACCAACACTCGGAGGGAACTGTGACTGGATGTGAAATAATTAAATCACGTGGTATCTGCAAAACCTTTCTTAAAGTCTCTGAGGCAGAGCTAAGGACAATTGTCAGAGAGACTTGCCTGGAATCCTGAAACAGGCAGAGACACGGGCGCTTTGTCCTCTCCACAATGCACTTCAGATTGGTCCTTGAGCAACCACCCCCCCCTCCCTCCTCTGCAACTTGAATGAATCTTGAGAAATAATCAGTCATCAACAGATAAGGTTTTATTATTCAGATAGAAAAAGATCATTCTCATTTTCTGTCCTGGTCAGTCTGGTAGAGGCGATGGTATTATAGTCCGTTGGATATGATTTCATGCAAGCCAAAATATAATTATTTCTCAAACTCTTTGTTGTAGTTCTTTTCAGGCCAGGCCACTGGGGCTGTTAGCTCTCTTCCGCATTTTGTAACGCTTTGCTGTCCCTCATCATTGTGTCCTAGATTTTGATTGGCATTTTTGTAGGAAATAAACCAGTCTGGACCCCTCAGCCACAGACCTTGGTTTAATAATAATGATCCAGAAAAACTGTCCGGGAACGATTTCATAGAGGTTTCTGAATTGTCTTTTATTCCAGCCTATCTTTTGTAAGAATCTGACTTAGCTCGGGAATCATTTGCTGTGGCTCTTGTTCAATATTTCTGTGGGTTTCTGTGCTTGGTAAAGTGGTCTGTCTGATCTCACAACAAGCTTCTATGAGAAAACCCCTCTGTTCCTAGACTTGCGGTAGGGCGTATTTGATTTCAAAGTGCCTCGGAAGGTTACATCAGCATGTGCCCAGGTCTATGAGCAATTGATTGTTGAAACCTATGAAGTCTCACTTCAAAAATGTTGTATCTTAGGTGTAGCCTAATTAGGGGGTACTATATCATCTTAATTTTAAATATCGAGATTTATTTTATATTTATTCTAAATTAATAATAATTAATATATTAGTATAATAATTAGTTCAGTGAGTTTTCAGGCTGGCCAAAGTATGTTGTGATCAGAAGATAAAAAGTTCTGGTCCCGAATCAAGCTCCATAGAAAATTATGAAGGACCCTAGCGAGGTATGAAGTGAAGTTTCAAACAGAGAACAAATATACACCCTCATAAGTCTTTTTATTAAAATCAATGAATAGTATAAGTAAATGCTAAATAATCAGAGTTACAAAGTTACAATTGCATACTGCTATTGCAAAAGATACATATGACAATATATGTATTAATGTGCAACAAAGCTTTGGTTTAATATACTCACACTCTCCTTTGATAACTAGTGGCAAGAGAACACAGGACCAGCCTTGTGGTTTCAGGTTTACTCATTTCTTGAGTGAGAGATGCAGTGCTTAGAGAAAACTTAATGTGAAAGCTATCAAAGAACTGGGGTGTTACTTGACTAACTTAAACTTAAAATCAAAACTAATAAACTAAGAGTAAAAATTAGGGAAACCAAGCTTAGCAGTTCCTTAAACTTAAAGTTTAAGAGAGAACAAGTATAGGCCTACTATAGTAGTAGTCATAAGTAAGATAGAAGTAGAGAGAGAGAGAGAGAGAGAAGTGAATAGAATACTAGTGAGTGGGTTACCTCTTTTATAGTGAACAATGCTGAAATCTGTCTTCCTATCCCAAATTTCATCCTCACCTATGAAATGTTAGGATACGCTGAC
Organism: Chelonoidis abingdonii; assembly: GCF_003597395.2. NCBI lineage: Eukaryota > Metazoa > Chordata > Testudines > Testudinidae > Chelonoidis > Chelonoidis abingdonii. The sequence goes on from NC_133769.1 coordinate 106,763,305, forward strand.
TCATAGGCTACGTATGTATGTGCGTATTGATGACGTGCATACATCACATAAATTTTCCTGTAATGTACCTGTTAATCTGTGGGCACAATATTGAAAAAACCCCTAAATGCATTCTTCTGTTGTCTATTGGCCTAGGTAAAAGATCTTAGATGTATGCATGGATACTTATATTTAAGGTAACAAGATATTGTAACTTTACTTTTCTGGGTAAAAGATCTAATATAGATATGCTAAACTTTGTCTTAGCTTAGCATGCAGGTTTTGGCTGTATCTCTTGCATTGCACCAAACTTTACTTTAAATAAATCTATAAACCTTACTTATGCAGTAAACCAAAATATTTAAACTGTATATATATATATAAAAATCCCCTCTCACCCCTAATGGGTGGTATGTAGTCTTCCTAACCCCTCGGTCCTCTACCGAGCCTGGGAGTTGAGGGTTCTGTGCAGTTATCTTAGCTGTTCCTGCACTTGCACTCTCTGACAGAGAGTTTTGATGTTGTTCCTGGGATCATTGGAGGTCCACTCACCCAGCTTAGGAGTCACAGTCCTGAGCTCTCTACAAACCACTGGGACCACTTGGCCTTCACTTCCACATCCTCTTAGTTCCCTTTCAGGGCCCTGGTACTAATCTCCAGCTTCTCATATATCCTTCTCCCTGATTTGCTGTCATTGGCAATGCTATATCTATCACCACCGCTGATCTCTGGTCCTGTCTATTACCACGATGTCTGGTAACTTGGCCAGTACCTGTCCTGTCCGTCTGGATCTGGAGTCCGCACAGAATCTTAGCCCTGCTATCTCCACAACCTTCTGTGGATTATCTCCCATCTGGTTGGGAGGGTCTAGCCCATTCGCTGTGCAAGATGTTCCTGTACACAATGCCAGCCACTTGTTGTGCCGTTCAGTGTATGCTGTTCCTTGCCTCCAGCTCTACATCCTACAACTTATGTGTTGGACTGTCTCTGAGGCCTCTACTACACAGTCTAGACCTTGGGTCTCTCTCTAAGTGTGGTAGACCCTGCTTCAATGGATCTGGTGCTCAGTAGCCTGTTCCTGTGCTGCGCTATGATCAGTGCTTCAGTGCTGTCTTTTAGTCCAGCCTTTCCAGCCACTGGTTAGGATTTCCCAATGTCAGCCACTCAGCTATCTGTCGATTTGGTACATCCCATGCAAGGCTCTTGTTCTTGCCATGGCACTTCTTCTTCAATGTCTTCTTCCCATGTCTGCATTGCTGCCCTCAGGGCATTCTCCTCATCAGCAGCTCATCTTTGGGGCCATCTTACTGATGTACTCCTGATGTTTCGTTCGTCAGGACATTGGCTTTGACGCTCACCAGAACCCGCTTGCCTTCTTTCCGGCCTGATATACAGTCTCTGGGTGTTGGACTTGTGGTGGAAACCTCCGTGCATTGTGAGGAGCTTCCGGGTCTTCACTAATGGCAGCTCCATGTCTCATTTGGCTCAGCTTCTCACTATACTGGCAGGGTATCTGTATGACCGGCAGGGCTATCTGTTGATGGCATGATCTTGTTCTGCCACTGAGCGGCTCTTCGACTTGTCTTATCCTTTGGTGATCTTGGATGTGTTGTCTTCCTGCCTCCCTCATTGGGTTCCATGTGGACTGTGGACGCCAAGGTACTTTAGCTGGGTACTGTAGTGTCTGCTATGTGGCCCGACGGTAGTTCCACCCCATCAGTCTTGTACTACCTTCCCTCCATTCACATACCTCCTGGCACACTTCTTCCCATGCCGAATGACATCTCCGATCAATCCTCACTGTATGATCCGCGTCAAGTGGATTGCGAGTCGATGTCTTCGTTCATTCTTAAGCATACTAGTGATGTCATCCATGTATAGAGGAGGTGGCTGATGGTAGTTCCACTCCTGTTACCTGTAACCCCGTACCCGGGTATCCAGTCCTTGTGATTATTCTGGCTGAGGGGTTAAGCCTAGCAGTAACAAGCAGCAGGGGACAGTGCATCACCTTGTATTGACTGCACTTGTAATGGCCACTTGGTGCAATGCTGCCTTTGATTGACTTCTAGTGTTGTCTTCATAGTCGCCATGAGTTTCTTGAGGAAGGTCTTAGTGTCCTGCTGACTTGTATAGCGCCGACATTCACAGTTCCACATGAGGTGCGGCATTGAGTCGTAGGCTTTCCCTGTAGTCAATCCAGGCTGTGCTCAGATTGGTCTGTCTAGACTTGAGGCTTGGGCGCTGCTCTATCTATGAGAAACATTAACATGGTGTTTTGAGCCTCTGGGGTGTTGTTCCAATGCCCTTACTGAGCTGCTGCTCATGTACTCGACCATATGGTCTGTATAGTTGTGGGCTATTGATGCTGATAGGACTTTCCCTGTTGTGGGGAGGCAGGTTTATTGGCCTCGGTAGTTGGATGGTTCTGTTTTCTTTGCAGCGGTCTTTCATGATCAGCACTGGTCTTCCTTGTGCTAGCCCAGTTTGGGTGGGAGGCCTGTGCTAGCAGTGGTTATCTGTGGCTGCTGCGTTATGCACTGCCTGTTAGTTTCTTTTTAGCGAGTAGGTGTGGATTCATATCTGGTCCAGTGTGCTGTCCAGCTCCTTCATGTTTTTGGACCCCGCTGCTGGATGGTTTCTACTGTGATGGTGACTGGTTTCTGTTCTGGGAGATTGCTGTGCTTTTCTCAGGTCCTGCGGCCACTTTGCAACTAGTGGTTATAGGTCTTCATCTTTCCTCCATATGTTCTTCCAGTACTGTTCAGTTATCTGTCTCTGGTGGCGCTGCTGCTGTTATTGTGTTGTTGCATTTGCAGTAATTGGGAAGTACACCTTGGATGGTTACTTGGAGAACAGGCATTACTATTTTTGGCCTCTGCTTCTACTAGTGTATTCCATTAGCCTGTAGCCAGTGCTGTGAGCCTTTGTAGCAGTCTCTAGGGCTTCAGATGGACGTCAGGCCCTTGTATTTTTCGGTAGCGAACTTTCAGAAACCCATTGTAATGGCTGGGTCCTTCTTTTCTATTTGTGTATAGTGCTGCTCTTGTATTGGTGCTGTTCATGAGGTTCATACACTACCATCGCACACTCACATATGAAGTTATTATTCCTACAAGAAGACTAGTCTATTATCCCGAAGATGAAACACATCTTGGAACTGTGGTGTGATTTGTTGCTTATTAGGGCCAAAACTAGAGGGAGTTCTCAGCTCTTGCTTTAGTTCTTCTGAATGCTGGCTCTGTTTAGTTCCCAATAGCAAGTATTTGTGGATCTCAGGAGATCTTGCAATGGCTTTGACTTCTCCATTTCCCAGGTATATCACCACGGTTCCATGAATCAGCAATTTCACCAACACTCTGCCGGCTCTGTTCATCTGGATAATCATTTGCACTTTCTCTGGATCCTGGTCTTGACCCCCTGCTCCTCAATGACCTGGTCTAGAAAGTTTGACTCTGTCTTCTAAGAATTCACAACTTGTCCTAGCATTAAGCTTTTCTTCTCTATCCTTCCAGACTGCAAAAGAGATGTTGGGTTTGAGTTGATCCATAATAAGGAATATCATCCATTTGGCAGAGAACCCCTTCAGACCCTCCAGAGTAGTTGGGACATTGTTGCTCTGGAAGTATTCTGTAAGCAGACAATTATACCAAACATTTAGTCTAATGATAAAAAACCTTCCAAATGGTGGTGATGAAGTTCATAAGTAATGCAGATTCTTTGCAGCAAGGTATCTGCCAAACAGGTTGGACATTAATTTTGGGAAGACTTTTCTTTACTGAATTGTCCAAGGTGTGTTCAACATGGAAGAGAGTGCATGTCACTCTCTACAAGCCATTCTCACTGAGCTTGGTGAGGTCTACTCAGAGATCCAAAACCTTGTACATTTGGTTTTGGACCACTACCATGCTCCTCACGCCTTCTTTGGGTGTATCTAACTGGAATGACACTCTATGTGCTATGAGCCCTGCTTTATCCTGGACATTAAAGAGAGGAAAAATAGACTGTCGGGAAGAATCTTGTGTTGTTTCTCTGGTCTCTTTATTCCAAAGTGTTATTTTGAGCGATGAGTGTGGAAACAATTCTACACTGAGATGCATAGGAGACACCCAGTCTGTTAAGTGCTCAGGGATTCAGTGTTGACATTCCTCTGAATGTACCTCAGAATTTCACAAACTAACTGTAGAACAATCTTAGATGGTGTCTGCTCAACTCATGCAGCCTGGCCTCACTGTTAATCAAGCATAGGGTGAGATTGGATGTGGACAATGGAAATTTTACCTATAATAGTGATAGATTGTTGATTCAAAAGTTGGGGGCATCCTTTTCTTAAAATCTTCC